>NC_047116.1:2658918-2817201 GCF_902500255.1 Thalassophryne amazonica | reverse complement strand
GGTAGCTGGGTAACTGTAGATGAGTGTGGGTAACTGGGTGTCTATGAGTAACTGTAGGTGAGTGTGGGTGTCTATGGGTAACTGTGGGTAACTGTAGGTGACTGTGGGTAACTGTGGGTGAATGTGGGTGTCTATGGATAACTGTGGGTGACTGTGGGTGACTGTGGGTGTCTATGGGTAACTGTGGGTAACTGGGTAACTGTAGGTGACTGTGGGTGACTGTGGGTGACTGTGGGTGTCTATGGATAACTGTGGGTGACTGTGGGTGTCTATGGGTAACTGTGGGTGAGTGTGGGTAACTGGGTAACTGTAGGTGACTGTGGGTGACTGCGGGTGTCTGTGGGTAACTGTAGGTGACTGTGGGTGTCTGTGAGTAACTGTAGGTGACTGTGGGTGTCTATGGGTAACTGTAGGTGACTGTGGGTGTCTGTGGGTGTCTGTGAGTAACTGTAGGTGACTGTGGGTGACTGTGGGTGTCTGTGGGTAACTGTGGGTGACTGTGGGTGTCTGTGGGTAACTGTAGGTGACTGGGTAACTGTGGGTGACTGTGGGTGTCTATGGATAACTGTGGGTGACTGTGGGTGACTGTGGGTGTCTATGGGTAACTGTGGGTAACTGGGTAACTGTAGGTGACTGTGGGTGACTGTGGGTGTCTGTGGGTAACTGTAGGTGACTGTGGCTGTCTAAGGGTAACTGTGGGTGACTGTGGGTGTCTGTGGGTAACTGTAGGTGACTGTGGGTGTCTGTGAGTAACTGTAGGTGACTGTGGGTGTCTATGGGTAACTGTAGGTGACTCTGGGTGTCTGTGAGTAACTGTAGGTGACTGTGGGTGTCTGTGAGTAACTGTAGGTGACTGTGGGTGTCTGTGGGTAACTGTAGGTGACTGTGGGTGACTGTGGGTGTCTATGGGTAACTGTGGGTGACTGTGGGTGTCTGTGAGTAACTGTAGGTGACTGTGGGTGACTGTGGGTGTCTGTGGGTAACTGTAAGTGACTGTGGGTGTCTGTGGGTAACTGTAGGTGACTGTGGGTGACTGTGGGTGTCTATGGGTAACTGTGGGTGACTGTAGGTGTCTGTGGGTAACTGTAGGTGACTGTGGGTGTCTATGGGTAACTGTGGGTGACTGTGGGTTTCTGTGGGTAACTGTAGGTGACTGTGGGTGTCTGTAAGTAACTGTAGGTGACTGTGGGTGTCTATGGGTAACTGTAGGTGACTGGGTGTCTGTGGGTAACTGTAGGTGACTGTGGGTGTCTGTGAGTGACTGTGGGTGTCTATGGGTAACTGTAGGTGACTGTGGGTGACTGTGAGTAACTGTAGGTGACTGTGGGTGACTGTAGGTGTCTGTGGGTAACTGTAGGTGACTGTGGGTGTCTATGGGTAACTGTAGGTGACTGTGGGTAACTGTAGGTGACTGTGGGTGTCTATGGGTAACTGTGGGTGTCTGTGGGTAACTGTAGGTGACTGTGGGTGTCTATGGGTAACTGTAGGTGACTGTGGGTGACTGTGGGTAACTGTAGGTGACTGTGGGTGTCTATGGGTAACTGTGGGTGACTGTGGGTAACTGTAGGTGACTGTGGGTGTCTATGGGTAACTGTGGGTGACTGTGGGTGTCTGGGTAACTGTAGGTGACTGTGGGTGTCTGTGGGTAACTGTAGATGACTGTGGCTGTCTGTAACTGTAGGTGACTGTGGGTGTCTATGGGTAACTGTGGGTGTACTGTGGGTGACTGTGGGTGTCTATGGGTGACTGTGGGTGTCTATGGGTAACTGTGGTGACTGTGGGTGTCTGTGGGTAACTGTAGGTGACTGTGGGTGTCTGTAACTGTAGGTGACTGTGGGTGACTGTGGGTAACTGTAGGTGACTGTGGGTAACTGTAGGTGACTGTGGGTGTCTGTGAGTGACTGTGGGTGTCTATGGGTAACTGTGGGTGACTGTGGGTGACTGGGTGTATGGTGGTGGGTTAAATTTGTTCTGAATGGAACTATCCAGATTTATTGTCTCCAACTGGAAACACTTAAATGGGTCATGGTGACAAACCAGATTCCCAACATGTGACATTCAGTCTGAGTTTTGGAAAAATCCTAATCGTTGGTATCTAGAAATTTTGTTTGAGTCTCACAGAGTAAGAAGAAATTCTGAATGTGCCCTTCCTGTCTGTCAGGTCCTGGAGAAGCACAGGGCCACATTGGAGTTCGAGGTGAATGAGGATGACGTGGAGGGACATTGGCTGAGGAACGGCGTGGAGATTCAGTTCTCTATGGAGGACCGGTTCAACTACGTCACCATCAAGAAGGTCCATCGCCTCACTATCTCTGAGACATACAGGAGCGATGCTGGCGAGTACACCTTCATCGCTGGCAAAAACAGGAGCATTGTGCACCTCCGGGTCAACAGTGAGTTGCAATACTGCTGTCAGATTTTGCCCACTAGGGGGCGAGACAATTGCTACAGAATTAATGCTGAAGTTTTTCTGCTGTTCTTTTGGATTGATGAACAATTGAAATGTCTCTTTCTTCCAGTCCCAGAGCCCCCTCAGATCCTTCGCCACATGGAGGCACTCTTAGTACAAGCCGGCAAACCGGCTCGCTTCTCGGTGCAAGTGAGCGGGCTTCCTCAGCCTCAGGTGTTGTGGTACAAGAACTCCAAGGTGCTTTCAGCAGGCTTCAAGTGCAAGTTTCTTCATGATGACAATGAGCACACGCTGTTGCTAATTGAAGTATTCCCAGAGGACGCTGCCATCTACAGCTTTGAGGCCAAGAACGACTACGGGTCTGCCACAAGCACAGCGGAGCTCAGTGTGCAAGGTAAACAAGAAAGATATTGTAACGCCCACATATTTCTTTAGATAGCATCCACATTTAGAATCTTCTTTGTTCTCCCACTGGTAGTTGCAGCACCATTGTTCACAGATTCCTGTTTTGATGTGTGCTGTTGTGTGTTGCAGTGTCAGAAGCGGTTTCTCCAGAGGCAGCTGCCCCTTTGGCTCCACCGGTCATCATCTCACCCATAGCCAACACATCGGTCCGTGAGGGAGAACCAGCTCACTTCCAGTGCAGAGTCCACGGTGATGGTAAGGAACAAGGATAATGCACTAATATCATATACCTAGAAATGATACACCAATATGATTGGATAAAACACTAAAGAATAAATAGCAATACACCCTTTTCGTAGACGGTAATATTTTTCATACCACCCAAGTAATCAGCCAATCAGGTGTCACGTACAATTCTTTCCGCCTCGCTTAGAAAACAGCGCTTGGAACGTGAGGTGGATAGATGATGAAAGAAGCAAAACACCTTCGCAATTTATGTCGATATTTTGATGAATTTCTTCATTTACAGCAGCTTCATTAAACAAATGTACGCGAATGATTATCAGCACGACGGCGAGCTTACAGGCTAACCTCCGCTAACACTAGAAGACAGTTGCCAGTTATGGCTTCTGAAACAAGGGAGAAAAAAAAAACAGACAGCACTGTTCAGCTGAAGCATTAGTCATTAGTTATGGCTGAAGCCATAACTGGCAGCTGTCTTCTAGTGTTAGCGGAGGTTAGCCTGTAAGCTCGCCATCGTGCTGATAATCATTCACGTACATTTGTTTAATGAAGCTGCTGTAAATGAAGAAATTCATCAAAATATTGACATAAATTGCGAAGGTGTTTTGCTTCTTTCATCATCTATCCACCTCAAGTTCCAAGCGCTGTTTTCTAAGCGAGGCGGAAAAAATTGTACGTGACACCGGTCGGCATCACCGTGATTGCTCTCACTGCCTCCAATGCGCTTACTGAGTTTGCGGGTTCGGTAAGCGCCGCAGCGGGCCACTCACAACACCCCCCTGTCTGCTGTGCTGAGCTGTATGCAGCAACAGGTCCAGAGACAACGCTCGCTGTTTTGATGCGCAGCGCCCGCTGCATGGTCTCGGTAACCGCAACCGCAGAGCTCCGTGGCCATGACTTGGATTCTTTGAGGGTCCCACATCCGTACCCCCAGAGGCAGCGAGCAAAGGGAGAGCATGCGCATTGTGTTCTGCGTGCATTTATCATTTATAGGTATATGATAAAATTGTTATCATGTTGTTTACCAATGAATATGGCTTTATACACCCTGAAGAAAACCATACACCCTGAGGTGAACAACTTGATAACATCATATCTGGGCCAAGATAGGGTACAGACATGACACTCATATCTAGGCCGAGATAGGGTTACAGAATTGATATCAACCTGGTGGCACTGTACTTATCAGTTATATTTTCAGTTATATTTTCTTCTTCTTTTTAGATGTGAAGTTCAGCTGGTTTCACAAGGACAAGGAGATCAAGCAGTCAGACTTCTTCAGGATGTTGCAGTTTGATGATAGCTGCAAGCTGGAGATCTCCAGGGTCTATCCAGAGGACCAGGGCGAGTACACGTGTGTGGCCTCAAACAATGCGGGAACTGTGTCCTGCTCTGCCACACTCACACTGGATGGTAAGTTTGATGTGGACAAGCAATTCTGTGTGTCCATGATGAGTTGTGACAATGATATCATCTAATGTCCAACGAACCAAACTGTCCCCGATATGGACTTTAATCTTTGTTGGATCTCAGTCAGCACTGGTTACAGGTTTGTCACTGATTCAATTTGTGAGATCAGTGATCTGGCGATGACGATGCAACAAGCAGGCAGGCGCAAAGTCTTCATCCAGATCGTGTCAAACCCTCATTAATTTGAGGAAAGTCCAGAGTGTCACAGCTGAAACTAGAAGCGCACTCAGAGAGCATGTACAGCTAACAGTAGCATCACACAATGACTGAATGAGCTAACGATGACATCACATATTGACTGGATGACTAACGATGACGTCACATATTGACTGGATGACTAACGATGACGTCACTTATTGACTGGATGACTAACGATGACGTCACATATTGACTGGATGACTAACGATGACGTCACATATTGACTGGATGACTAACGATGGCGTCACACATTGACTGGATGACTAACGATGACGTCACACATTGACTGGATGACTAACGATGGCGTCACACATTGACTGGATGACTAACGATGACGTCACACATTGACTGGATGACTAACGATGACGTCACACATTGACTGGATGACTAACGGTGTCACACATTGACTAGATGACTAACAATGATGTCACACATTGACTGGATGACTAACGATGACGTCACACATTGACTGGATGACTAACGATGACGTCACACATTGACTGGATGACTAACGATGACGTCACACATTGATTAGATGACTAACAATGACGTCACACATTGACTGGATGACTAACAATGGCGTCACACATTGACTGGATGACTAACGATGACGTCACACATTGACTGGATGACTAACGGTGTCACACATTGACTAGATGACTAACGATGACGTCACACATTGATTAGATGACTAACGATGACGTCACACATTGACTAGATGACTAACGATGACGTCACACATTGATTAGATGACTAACAATGACGTCACACATTGACTGGATGACTAACAATGGCGTCACACATTGACTGGATGACTAACGAGACGTCACACATTGACTAGATGACTAAAGATGATGTCACACATTGACTAGATGACTAACGATGACGTCACACATTGACTGGATGACTGATGAATGTCACACATTGACTAGATGACTAAAGATGATGTCACACATTGACTAGATGACTAACGATGACGTCACACATTGACTGGATGACTAACGATGACGTCACACATTGACTGGATGACTAACGATGGTGTCACACATTGACTGGATGACTAATGATGGCTTCACACATTGACTGGATGACTAACGATGACGTCACACATTGACTGGATGACTAATGATGGCTTCACACATTGACTGGATGACTAACGATGACGTCACACATTGACTGGATGACTAACGATGACGTCACACATTGACTGGATGACTAACGATGACGTCACACATTGACTGGATGACTAACGAGACGTCACACATTGACTAGATGACTAAAGATGACGTCACACATTGACTAGATGACTAACGATGACGTCACACATTGACTGGATGACTGATGAATGTCACACATTGACTAGATGACTAAAGATGATGTCAAACATTGACTAGATGACTAACGATGACGTCACACATTGACTGGATGACTAACGATGACGTCACACATTGACTGGATGACTAACGATGGCGTCACACATTGACTGGATGACTAACGATGGCTTCACACATTGACTGGATGACTAACGATGGCTTCACACATTGACTGGATGACTAACGATGACGTCACACATTGACTGGATGACTAACGATGGCTTCACACATTGACTGGATGACTAACGATGGCGTCACACATTGACTGGATGACTAACGATGGCTTCACACATTGACTGGATGACTAACGATGACGTCACACATTGACTGGATGACTAACGATGACGTCACACATTGACTGGATGACTAACGATGGCGTCACACATTGACTGGATGACTAACGATGGCGTCACACATTGACTGGATGACTAACGATGACGTCACACATTGACTGGATGACTAACGATGACGTCACACATTGACTGGATGACTAACGATGGCTTCACACATTGACTGGATGACTAACGATGATGTCACACATTGACTGGATGACTAACGATGGCGTCACACATTGACTGGATGACTAACGATGGCGTCACACATTGACTGCTTCCCTTATGTTGTTATCTTTTCTGTGTTTAGTGCTTAACTTGACCAGTCGTGTTCTTCACACCATCAGACATTAAAAGTAGTTTCTTTTTGTGGGTTGGGGGCTAACTGGGGAGTTAAATCTAAAGAGTAAAATGTTGTTGGGAAGAGAATGGTGCTGGTTAGTGCTACAGGGTGACTTTGGCTGGAAATGTTCAGAACCACATATGGCACATGAAGTGGATGAACCTGCTTCCTTTCAGGACAAAGACTTCCCGCTGACTCTCCACGGCCCATCATTACCAGTGTCACCAGTCTAAAGAAACCTTCAGTCAGGCAAAAGCCAGCTTTCCTCAAGCCGATCACAAGCTGCACTGTGTTGTACGGGGAGGTGGCTCGCTTCGATGCTCACGTAGCCGGGGTTCCAAGGCCAGAGATCATTTGGTTCCACAACCAGCAGCCGGTGAAGCCCACCAAGAATGTGGTGCTTTATTTTGATGAGGTGACCAACACGGCCACACTCATCATTGTCGATACTTTCAGCGAGCACGCAGGCCAGTACACCTGCAGAGCCGCGAACCCAGCTGGAGAGGCTGTGTGCTCAGCCAGCCTCACTGTAACCACAGAAGAAGAAGGTAACCTCAGGATCTCTCTGTCTCATCCCCCAGAGATTAATACTTCTTCCCTCCTTCCTTAAAGCCCACATCCACTCCTCCTTTTCGTGTCCTGAGTTAGTCTTCAAAACCCCGATCAGGAACCCAGAACTTCTTTTGCTGACCTCGTTGTTGCAGAAAATTGGTTACATGATAAAAAGTAAAAAGTACTTCCGCTTTTCTCTTAAACTTTTTATTTATTTTTTTCATGACATCAAATTAGACTAAAAAAAGGCTGATTCCGAGAGTTTCCACTGAAGCGTTTAATAGTTTGAATAAATAAAGTGAAGGCTCAACAGATGAAAGTGGAGGAAAAAGGGAATTCTGCAGTAATGGAATTACAATCGGAGCAAATTTTTAATGCAGTGTAAATTATGGCCAGATTTTGCTGCCATTGTAATTCTGTTCCTGTATGGAATACAGAACTGATGCTTCTTTGGACATGTCCTCATGCTCAGCTGCAAAATGATTGGTGAGGGGTCCCGCTCCTTTCTTCTGATTAGACAGTGATGCTGAACGTTACATTGAGGCGTTCAGCTTTTCAGAAAAATATGAAAAATATAAAATATGAAAAATATGTAAATGGTGCCTTCTACTGGATTAAAAACTGCAATCAGACAAAAACATTTAAACCACACCGAGAAAACAGCGCCATCTTCAGGGAGGAGAACAGAAAGAGTTGTGATTTGTGATAATATTGTAAGATAAATTAAAGACGTAAAGGCTTCAGTGAGATTATATACAGAGTGGGCCAATAGAATGTTACCACTTTTTTAATTCTTACAATTAGAGAGTGTGCTACAACAACCCACAGATCATTGAGGCCCTGAAGACCAAGATTTGTCAGGAAATTCGGAGAATCCCTCTTGAGATGTGTGGCACTGTCATCACAATCTTCAATGTGCGTGTTGCAGCTGTAATCCAAAGAAGAGGAGCATGGACTGAACATGTCATCAATTATTGAACTGTTTGGAAAACAAGAGACAAAGTGGGAAACCTTTGGTATCAAATGTTAATTTGATGCTTTGGTTACAAGTCTGTAAATAAAATTTTCAAATAAGTTCTCATTTCAAAAACGTGTGTACGATTAAAAAGTGGTAACATTTTGTTGGTCCACTCTGTATTTCAGTTCATCCTCAAACTATTATTGTTGTGATTTAAGAACAACTAGTCTTTAAATGTGGTGCAGTGTCTTCGAGGTCCACAGTGTTGGAGGTTTCAGGTTCTCTTCCCACCTGGTCCTTTCTGTGTGGAGTTTGCATGTTCTCCCCGTGTTGGTGTGGGTTCCCTCTGGGGGCTTCAGCTTCCAAAGACACACAGGTTCTGTGAACTGGAGACTGTAACCGGGCCACCAGTCTGTCTGTATGTGACCCTGCGACAGACTGGCGTCCGGTCCAGGGTGAACCTGCCTCTTGCCCAGTGACTGCTGGGATACTAACCTCACACAGATCCTGAACCCTGGTATCTTGACCTTCCTGACCCTCATGAACCTCATCATCCTGACCATCATCTCCTCCCAAACACCAAACTTTTGAAGTGCATGCCAGTGCTCACATGTCTGAGCCCACCGCCAGACCTGATTATCCCTCCTTTGATCCCACGTAAGAGCCCGGTTTGACTTCTTGTGGTCTTTTTCATCTGCAGTCTCTCACGTGACGGAGCAGATCGAAACCAGGGTCGAGCAAGAGGTCAAAGGTAAGACCAAAGCAGCTTTCTGACATCATAAACAGATTATTGCCTCACCAAAGCAGGAAGGGTGAAAAAAGGGACAGCTGGACCAGATCTTTGGTTTCTATTTGAAAGTAGTCTGTCAGCAGGTAGCTTTAATCCAAGATGGAGTTCTTTACCATCAGGGATTAGTAGGTGAAAGTGTGGGTGCATGGACTACAGATGGCTTGGATTTGGGTTTTCCCGCTCCGACAGACTGCTTTGGGACTCATGGTTAAACTGTCCCTTTAAACTGCTGCATGTTGATGTTATGTAACATTCCTGTTCTCTGTCATATTCAAGACGCTCTTACTTTGAACATTTTCCTTGGTTTCCTCATAGATCTGCCTGTTACAGTTTTTGACATTTGCACTTTGCATTTGGCATGAAGGTTCTTTCCGATTTTCTTTTCCCCTCCAGTAAAGACACAAGATTTGTGTCTTTGAAATCTTTCCCATTTTAAAAACCCTTTCAATGATTTGCAGGGTCACTCAGGAACTAGTTCCTTCCTGTAAAATATTTCTTAGTCTGGCTTGCAGATAGTGGGATGTGGTTTGCAGTCCAAATAACACCAGTAAACTATATTAGTTCGAATAAACGCCTTCTCACTCAAATGTCCAGCTTCATTACAGTTTGTAAATTAAGTTTGATATTTGTGCTTCCTTGATTCCTTCTGAAATTTAAGGATTAGAAAGGGCGTTTATTCTTCTGTCTGCAAGTCAGGTAAGGAATATTCAAAACTCTCAAATGTGTCAGCAGCCCATCAGTTTATCCTGAAATTATTCTGTTTCTTAAATAATAATAAAATAATTTATGTTTTGAAGAAACTTCCACAGATGAAGGATCAAAACATCCTGCAGGTTTCAAATAAACACAATCAAGTCTTGCGTTTATTCGAACAAATATGGTGAGTGAAATAATTTCTTCTTGCATTGTGACTCCCTGCATGCATCTCATTTTCACAATTCAAATCCTTTTTTCCGTCTTCTCGCTGTGGGTCGTGTTTTTCTGACTGTTTTCTGTCACTTGCAGCGTTGTTTCCTGATGAAGCCACAGAGGGCGCACCAACCAGCGCGCAGCATCTGAGAGCCACCTTCTCTGACACCCAGGACTTCCTGGATCATGGCCTGATGTCAGCTAATCACTGCTCCAGCAGAACATCTTCAGCTAGCTCCTGGACTGACAACATCAGACCTTCTTTCACCAAGAAACTCAAGTTCCAGTCGGTCTTGGAGGGGGAACCAGTGACTTTAAAGTGTAAACTGGTGGCCTGCCCTTCTCCAAATGTTCTCTGGTTCCACAATAACAGGCCAGTTCCTAAAGAACGTAGACGACGGATCTGTACTGAGAGCAGTGTGCACATGCACACTTCCAGCCTGGTTATGGACAGTGTCACTGAGAAGGACTCGGGCAGCTACAAGGTAATGGCAATAAACACAGAGGGTTCTGCAGAGTCCACAGCATCTGTTTTGGTGTCACTGAGGGATGAGCATTCTGCAAACTGTCTCAGCTTTGTTAGACGATCTCTCAGACCCCGTGAAAGCATCAAAAGCGTGGTAGAGCAGAGGAAGGAGAGGAAGTTCAGGGTCGACCTCAGGTGCGTCGGGTCTCCTTTTGACAAGGTGTCCAAAGTGCATCAGGGACGATCTCGATCTAAGAACACTCTGGTGCGCACCGTCTACTTCGGCTCCGGGTCCCGCTCTGAGGCAAAAGAGTCTGAGAGACAATCTAAACATTTAGAAACGGCATCTGAGCGCGGCCGGTCACCTGTCCCAATGTTTGATTTGTCTGAACGCTTTAACGACAGATTCAGCGATATCTACTGTGACCGCCGCACTGGTACCAGGTTCAGTGACAGGTGCAGTGACAGATACAGCGAGCGCCTCAGTGACACTGAGAGCCTACACAATGAAGTCAGAACAAAGCTCACCACGCTGCAAAAAGCTGTCAAACACAGGAAAAGACTTTCTATCTCAACCATGTCCTCGTCCGAGTTTGAGTCAGAGTCCGTAGTCAGCGAGTCTGGCTCTGCTGATTATGTGGACCGGCACAGAGCCAAACCTGCTGTGCTGCAGGATGTGCGGCATGTTTTCCGACCCTTTGATCTGGAAGAGAGTCAGAGGGAGTTTCAGAGTAAAACCTCGAGAGGTGAGTTCTCTCAGCCTCGTGTCAGGCACTCCTTTGAACCTCAGTCCAGGTCCAGGGCCATTCAGATCATTAAAGGTGAGCTTGTGTTGCCACAGGAGGGCAGGAAATCATGCAGAGAATATTCTGAGACTGTACTAGACAACAACAGGGAAGGTTTTCAGGCAGATATTCAAATTAAACAGATAAGTGAGCATTCCGCTGAAATTCCAGAGCTTTTCATGGTGGAAGGTGCAGAGGCACAGGCAGAGCACAGTCAGTCTGAGGTACCATATTCATACCCAGAGAGGGCAACATGCGCTGAGCACAGAGAATCCATTAGAATTACATCTCCTCCAGCAAAAGAACTGCTCAGAGAGTCACCCAGACCAAAGCCAGCCCCACTTATCACGGAAACACTAGAAAACATAGAGAAGGACAAGCCCGAGGCACGTGAAGGTAAAGCAGCAGAGGAATCTCCAGAAGTTCATCATGAGAAGATCCTGGGCGCTGAACAGATTCAGGCCTTGAGGAGTGAGAAATTATGGCAAGAAAGCAGCATTTCAGCAGAGGAAGCCTTTCAGCCTGAAAACGGGCACAAAGCAGTGACAAAGTCCACGGAACCTGGACAGCATATTTACACCCAACAGGGTGTACGAGATAAAAGAACAACTGCTGAATCTGAACCCTTTGTTCACAAATCATCTCAAACGAAGGCAAGGTCGGTTGATCCTGAAGTTACTACCACGGTAACACCTGAATTACTAAATGTAAGGAAAAGGAAACAAAAAATCATGGAATCAACGTCAGGATCAGCAGCTTGTGTAAAGGGCAAAGTTACCCCAAGAGAGTTACCTGGATCAGTCAGACCTGTCACAGAGATGTTCCTTCATCAAGCAGAAGCACCAGAGGTCCTGATATTAGAAACAGTCGCACCACATGAAGATGACACTGGAGAGGAATGTCTGATGGATAAACATGACAAGAGTCTGGAAGCTGAACAGATGGTGTGTGAGGAGAAATTCCTGAGGACAAAGAAATGGCAGCAAGAGATAAACAGATCAGAAGAGACATTTCAGCTTGACACTGATCTGCCCGTTCCAGCAAAGACACAGTTCTCAGAGCAGAGACTGGACCTTTACAATCAGCAGGATGTAAAACCTGAAACCTCTGTCCATACCTCACCTGGAAGGAATGTAATGTTAGCTGATTCTGAAGGTGATATTATGCTAACATCCCTGTCTCCTCACATAAGTGCCAGAGAAGAAGATGCTGAAGTGTCTGCATTAAGAACAGAAGCCAGAGCAGGTGACATGGAAGCTTTACCAAGAACTAAATGCAGGGCAGAGGCTGTACTCAAAGAGTCGCCCAGGTCAAGATCATTGAGATTGGCCAGGGAAAGGTTCTTTAACCAACCACAAACACCAGAGGAGGTGGCAGCAAAAACACCAGAGCTGTATGAAGAGGAGGTTACACAGGAATCTCTGAAGACCAAGTATGAGAAAAGCCTGGAAGCTGAACGAATAGAGTGTGAAGAGAAACTCCTTGCTCTGAGAATCAAGAAATGGCAACAAGGGATAAACCTGTTGGAAGAAGACACACTTCACCCTGAGGCCTACATGCCTCCTCCACCACAGACTCAGCACATTGATCCTGAACAACAGATTTACAGCCACCAGGAGGGGATAGAGAAAAGAATACCTGAGGCTGAGGACATATCCCATACTTTACACAAATCACTGGAACTGAGGCCAAATTTGCTTGGTCCTAAACCTCCTAAACCTGCAACACTTAAAATAAGACCCAATGAAGAAGTCGAAACATCTGCCTTGTTTTTGAGAAAGAAAGCTGGAATGAAATCTAGAGACATAGAATTGGAACCTAAAGAATCAACTGTGCTCCTTCAAAAATGCCCAAGACCAAAAGGTAGAGCAGCTGAGGTGTCGCCAAGGACAAAAGCCAGAGCAGACAAGTTACTGTTTGAGAAGACGAGAGAAGATCGTGAGCTGCAACTATCGATGGAGAACCTCTCTGAGCTGAAGAATGAGAGTGAACAATTCATCAGCGAGGAGGAGGAATTGACTCAGCGCATAATGAAATGGCAGCAGGATATCGTCACTGAAGGTGACCAAGTTGTTGAGCTGCAGTCTGACTGGATGCAGGCTTTCTCACCATTTCAGGCAGAAGGGACATCTGAAACAAGGAGAAATATTACAGAGGCTTCTACCTTAGAACCTTTACCACATCCTGAGGTACTTTTAGGAAGAAAGATATCTCTAGAAGGACCCGCCGAAGAGAAGCACATATTTCATGAGTTTGTTCCTGCTGAATTCCAGGATCAGGATGACAGCCTGCAGTGGCCACCTGCCACTGAGCTGCCAACAGAAGACCACCAAGACAGGTTGCAGATCAGCAAAAAGTACATTGCCACCGAGGAGGAAGCTTTAGCTCAGCACATCCTAAAATGGAAAGAGGATGCTGTTGAACAAACAGCAGCTGGATTGAAGTCAGAGTCGTATCTGAACAGTCAACAGTGCAAAGACCCTGATGCCCGGATTCTAGCATTTGATAGTGTTAATCTCCATCATGAAACTGATGCCAGGGAGCTTCCAACTCCATGTGTTTCTAGATACATTCCAGCACCTGCTCAGAAATCTCCTGTTCACACGGAATCCCTGCAAGAAAAAGCTGTAGTTTCCAAACTTCTCAGTGAAACCTTCTCAATGCAGGGACCTTCACCTGCTCAACGTGCCACTGCATACCAAACATCTGCTGCTCCTGAGTCTTTTATCACAACAAAGTCTTCAGATGCTTCACCACATTATGTACGTGTGCCTCCTGAAACTGCTTATGATTTACAGTCTTCTACAAAAAGATGTGAAGCTTCACCACCTCAAAGGCTCTCACCTACTCAATGTGATCAAGTACATTTTGAGGGATATAAAATCAGCTCTGTCCCTACTGACAAGCCTTACAAACCATCAAGAGACTTGACTTCAAACACCAAACATTCCCTATACCAACGTCAACAGCAGGGTCTGGAAGGGGTCTTGGAGACCAGTAGTAGTTCAGAGAATTTTGTTTCGATAGCCAATAAAGCAAATAATCAGCATTTCCAGGCAGAGGTGATAGCAGAGGGTGGGATCAGAGAGGAGCTAAGGACCCCAAGAGAGAGCTGGGAAGAGCAACCAAAACAACTGGCACGTGTCATGAGAGAAGACAGAAGTAGAGAATTGATGAAGTCTAAACACTTGAAGCTTGAAGCTGTAAGGAAGGATGGAAAGGAAGAGTCTGATTTGAAAGATGATGTTCATCCATCTCCAGAGTTCATGAGTGTCAATAAAGAGGACATAACCGTCAAAGGCTCTCGACCAGTCTTCGTGAAACAAATTAGTTCTATCAAGGTGAACACTGGTGAGATGTCAGAGTTTACTTGCCAGTTCCAGGGTAACCCTTTGCCCACGGTCACCTGGCTCAAAGATGGTCACCCACTAGCCCACAACCCCGATTATGACATAGTGAGCAAATTTGTCAAATCATCACTTAGAGTCTACTATCCAACCACAGTTCATGAGGGAATGTACGACTGTGTCATATCAAATAAACACGGCAAATCCATCTGTAGTGCCACTTTGGAAATCTCAGACAAAACACAGAGGGAAACCACCGGGGTGAGACAAGAGGTGACCATTACAGCAGAGCCTCACAAGAGTGAGGGAAGTCAACAGAACCAGACAGAGAAAGAACTTCTTACCATCATGGATGCAGGGAAGGCAACACTACAGGTGCCACAGACAGTGGTTCATAGAAGGGAATGCTCACTTGACTCATTTAGCTCCTCCCCTGAAATCCAAATAACCACACCCACTCCTGTCCCTGAGATAATGGAGGGATGCAGCAAAGACAACGCTGCAGTGCTTCCAGATAAAGCCTCAGATGTGCTTAGTGAGGAGGGAGGTTTGCAAAGTGTCAAACACAAATTTACCGTCTCCCTGGATGTGCTTGGGGAGGCTCCTTGTGTTGTGAGCGAGTTAGAGAACATCAGATGTTCTGAGGGCAGTACTGCAGTGTTAGACTGTGTGATCACCGGTGAACCAGTGCCAGAGGCCACATGGTACTGTGACCATGTTAGGTTGGATCTGACTGCGAGAAAACATAGAGCTGAGGTAGATGATAGAGTGTACAGGCTATACATCAATAATTTTACACATGCTGATGCTGGTGTCTATAAATGTGTTGCTAAAAATAAGCTGGGAGAAGTTAGCAGTATCGCTGAAGTGTTATTTGAAAGTCCTGAGCCCCCACACTTTTCACAGGGTGAAGGATTTACTCCATCTGGGAAGTGTCCTCGAAACTTAACGAAAGACGTCAAGTATTCCGTCAGTATTCCAGATGATATCACACCGACACGAGAAGACATCAAGTATTCCATCAGTATTCCAGATGATAATATCACACCGACACGAGAAGACATCAAGTATTCCATCAGTATTCCAGATGATAATATCACACCGACACGAGAAGACATCAAGTATTCCATCAGTATTCCCGATGATAATATCACACCGACACGAGAAGACGTCAAGTATTCCATCAGTATTCCCGATGATAATATCACACCAACACGAGAAGACGTCAAGTATTCCATCAGTATTCCCGATGATAATATCACACCGACACCAGAAGACGTCAAGTATCCCATCAGTATTCCTGATGATAATATCACACCGACGCCAGAAGACGTCAAGCATTCCATCAGTATTCCCGATGATAATATCACACCGACACAGAATAAATCTATGAAATCACTAGCTCCATCAGAGAGAGCTGCCAAACCTCCAAAATCTACACCCAGTCTCTCTCAAGAGCCTTTTTCAATATCTGGCTGTGGTTTGCAGGGTTCAGCTGCCAAGATTAAAGTTTCTCACATCAAGCAGGCCTTTGAGTTGGACTTTCCAGGTGCACTCAGGATGCCCCCCTGTCCCGAGGAGCAGAAAAAAGATTTGTTTCCTGAGGAGTTCATACCTCTGGTGACACATACTTCTGAAAAGCAAAAACAAGCAATTACAAAGGGATTTAATGAAATGAAGTCACATGAATTTAATACCATGCATGAAGCCTGTGGCAATAGACCTCGTCCTGGGACTACAGGGAATCCAGGTTCTCCAAGAGCAGTCCCTGCCTCTGGAAAGCTCGTGTCCCATCAGACAACTCCTGCAGCAACCAAACCTGCCTCTTCAGAGACCTCTCAGCTCACCTCCTCTCCAGAAGAGGAGGTCTTTGTGGTATCTGATGATCTTGAGGTAGAAGCAGTTTTCCCAGAAAGTGCTGCTGCCACTAAACAGGGTGCTGAGAAGCTGCAGGAGTCACCACAGCTGGTCAGTCCTAATTCAGAGCTGTCACAGAAACCACAACATGTTTCTGCACAGGTGGAGGCTGTGGCAACAACGAGGGAGGAGGACATGCCTGCAGTTCATAGAACCAGTGGCTACTTTCCCTTTGAGGCTGAGAATGTTCCGGCAATAAAATCCCCAGTACAGACTTCAGTTACCGAGACTGTTAAACCCAAAATATTTTTGGACTCTCTCAAGCCTGAAAGAAACAATGATGCTACAAGGTCCTCTCCCCTTCTTAGTGAGGATGTAGTTGATTCTGTCAAGCCTGAGACACAGGGTGAAGCTATAAGCTCTTTCTCGACTCAGGTTGAGGCTGAAGTTGCTGTTAACAAGGGTTTGAGGTATCCAGAGGAGACTAGTATTGTGGAGGGTGTGACAGCTACTAGGAATGAAGAAAAAATCCTGGAACAAGAGGTAAAGAGAATTGGTGAGGGATTTGTTTCTATGCCTGGAGCAGAGTATTTAAGAAAGAAGGCTGTGGCTATAAGAGAGGATCTGATTTCTGTCACAGATCACTCTTTGGACAGTGGAATCTCTCTCAGTTTGCCGGACTCCGTGACTGGTGTGCCTGATTTGGCGGAGCAGATTACGGTTGGTGACGTAGCCGATAAGTCCGACAGTGAAAACATTGAGATGCCCGATATGATTCCTCATATTCTGCAGCCAATAGGAGACAGCAGTGTGAAACTACTTTGTCTTCCTGATGCTTTGGATTCTCAGGACCTTCAGAAGCAGGCTGTGTCTGTACCACAAAGAGGCGGCAGGGGTGGCACATTAGAAGGTGAAGCCAGGGAAAGAACAGCAGCAGGCCCCTCTATGGAGGAGGAGGAGGTTACTTTTGGTGCCGTTTATGACTACTACAACCCTCCATCTGACTGGGGAAGACCGCCTTCTCCTGAGTCAGAGATGTCTATAGAAGTAAGCAGTACTGTGAGCGAAGATATAACCGAGGTAGGTGAGAGGTTTTATACTCCAGGCTCAGCTGCTGAGGTCTCGCAACCTGTTGCAGAGTCATTCCAGAATCCCAAGTCTCCAGAGTCCTTCTACACTCCCAGTTCTGACATTGCTGGTGGGTTTGTGACTCCTCAAGAGTATCTGTTTTCCCCTGATGAGCACCAGAGGCCATTTTCAGGAAGCTCAGATGAGGTGTTTCTTTCTCCACCTCAGTCCCTCATGTCTCCTCTTGGTGATGAAGAAATTGAACCCACTCAACCTGCACCAAATCTGGATGAGGCTGGATTCCTCACAGAGGAAAGAGGATTGTTAGGTCTGGCGACGCTTCAAGAGAAAATCCAGGGAATCCCTCCTGCATTCCTCAAACCTCTCATGAAGAAAAGAGTGTTTGAAAATGACTCTCTGACATTTTGTGTAGAGGTGTTTGGACTCCCTTCCCCTGAGGTCAGATGGTTCTGCAACAAAACCAAACTGGTGGCAGATGACAGGGTTAAAATGGACAGAGATGGTGACAGTATATCACTTACAATTCACAACATGACTAAATCAGACCAGGGGGAGTATATCTGTGAGGCTGTGAACTCTGTGGGTGAAGCCCGAAGTGTTGCTTTAGTTTTAGTTTTATCTCAGCAGCTGAGGTTCATGCCTGCCCCACCCGCGGTCACGCATCAGCATGTGATGGAGTTTGATGTGGAGGGAGATGAGTCCTCACGCTCTCCATCTCCTCAGGAGATCCTGTTAGAGGTAGAACTTGATGAAAATGAGGTGCAAGAGTTTGAGAGACAGGTTAAGATTGTCACCATCCCCGAGTACACGACTGACAACAAGAGCATGATTATATCTTTGGATGTGCTGCCAAGCATTTATGAGGAGGGCTCTGTGGACTTCATCACCCAAGAACGCGATGATGTTAAATTAGCCTTTGAGGTCACTGAGATGCCACCAAGGTTTATTAATCCCATTTGTGACATTGAAGCCCCCGACGGCATTACTGTCATGTTTGAGTGTTCGTTGATGGGGATTCCATCGCCTATTGTGTCGTGGTTCAAAAATGAGAAGAAAATCCCTCATGATAACAAAAAATACTTCCAGTCATCTGAAGGAGAAAACCACTTCTTGAAGATCTCTAAGGTCACTGCACAGGATAGTGGAATCTATATATGTCGTGCTATAAACGTGGTTGGGGAAACACTGAGCAGAGCTACTCTTGTGGTGTTGAGTGGCAAGGCCTTGTCAGGGAAAACCAGAGGTACAGAGCTGACCGCTGTCTCTCTCGGCAGTGCCAAAGTCCAGCCTCAAAAGTTTGACCTGATAGTTGGCAACACATCTCTTGATGGTCAACAAATGTCAGAAATTGAACTTGAGTTTGAATTTGAGCATGAGGTGGATGAGTCTCAGCGCTCGGTCCGGCTGGTGGCCAATGCTGAGAATGAACTCAGCGAGCAGGGAGAGAAATATGTTAGCATTAACTTTGATGTTTTTGCTGAACCGTCAAAAGATGATAAAGTAGAATTTAAGGGCAAGTCTTCCGATATCTGCAGCTTCCAGTTCCAGGTGACTGAGACCCCCCCTAAGTGCATCATCCCTTTGACGAATGTGACAGCAGCAGTAGGAACCCCTGTCATCCTCCAGTGTCTGGTTAGCGGTAAACCCACCCCCAGTGCAGAGTGGTACAAAGACGGAGAGCGTGTCACCGACGCTCGGTGTCTGATCCAAGAGAAAAGTGCAGGTCATTTCAATCTACTCATTACTAACGTGACACCAAGCGATGCTGGCGAGTATAAGTGTATAATCCAGAACCCGTCAGGCTGCACTGACACCACGGCGCTGCTGAAGGTGTTTTAGAGCCCGACGGCCGGGCGGCTGCTTCTGTGTTCACCGGTTTTCGGAAGATATTTCTTATCAGCAACCTGGAAAATTAGGAAACATTCAGATGAAATATTTTGACACAATAAATTAAAAATTGTAACAGAAGGAATGGTATTATCAGAAAAAGTAAAAATATTTGTAGAATAATTCAATGGCAAAGGTGGACAGGGGTTAGTTACATTTTGTTCAAGTTCTTGAAAAAAGTAATTTAAACGTTGAAGTTGTAACTTTATTCTCTTAATATTCTGTTTTTCTTATAATATTGTAACTCCATCTGTAATTTTTGCAGATCTTAATGATTTTCCTGAGCGGTAGTGATGTCTTTAATAATTCATTTAATTAATAAATACATTCTCCCCGTCTATGTCAGGTGTTTGCGTCTGAATGTAATGACCTGCTTGTGGCTTCAGTGTCGTTGTCAGCGATACTTTCAGGATCAGCCTGTTCCTTTAGTCACGGTGTAAATAAACTGAAAATGAAAATGAATCCCGGTCCACCTTTTCAACCTCTTCAGAAACAAAATGAGTTCCTGCTGAAGAATTTTACAGTAAGAAGATGTTTGAATGTTTGAGTGTTGACAGTGTGCTTGCTCGTGGGCTGGGTAAGGTTTAAACCTTCACACCTCAGGGCGACGTTTGTGGTGATTTGGCGCTGTGTAAATTTTAAGTTTATCGATGAGTGAAGCAGCGGCCAAGTGACGTGTCTTCTGATGACGTCTTTCTGTTGGACTTTGGTGTAAAGTTGTGTTTTTATTTTTATTTTTGACTGTGTAAGTTGAACGAAGAGACAAACGAAGTCTGATGTGAGTTTGTAAAACAGTTGGAACGTCTCTGAACCTCCGGCCTGTTTATATGGAAGGAGTTTGTGTAATGTACAAGTTTGACTGTAAAACAGAAAGTCTGGGATTTTTTTGTTTGATTTATTGCAGGAATCTTTACACAGCAGCTTTTGGTTATGCTTTGGTTTTTATAATAATCAGCAGCTAATAAATTACACTTTGCTGTGAGCTCCTTTATATAGATACAGTAGATAGATAGATATCAATACATCTACATTTATATATAAATGGTAAATGGTAAATGGACTGCATTTATATAGCGCTTTTCCATCTGAATCAGATGCTGAAAGCGCTTTACAATATATAGGTTTAAATGATATAGGTAGATCTGTCTATCTATCTATCTAGCTGTTTTTCTATTGTAAAATTTTATTAATATCTGAAGCTGCAAAACAAAATGACTGAAAACAGCAGATAAAATGTGGCAAAGTGGCAACAAAGCACTTTTAATGATCAGGCAGAGCAGGTGGCTCAGTGGGATAAGGGAGTTGGGTTAGTTGAGTTGAGTTTGTGTCTTACCTGTTTGTTTCCTTTGGACAAGACACTTTATCTGCATTGTCTCAGTTCACCCAGCTGGAAATGGGTACCAGCCTTGGCTGGGGAAGGAACCTGTGATGGACTGGCGTCCCATCCAGGGGGAATTGTAGACTCTCATCCATCCAGCCCTACGGTATCACGGGATAAGAACGGGCACTAATGGGCCTCAGGGCCTGGATAGGACTTAGTTCTTTAATGGTTTGAGCTTTAAGGAATCCATAGTTACCACCACCAGAAGTCCTTTATTACTAGTGACTGTAGTTGAAGAATTTCACACTTTCAGAGGGTCAAACATTGTGAAGTTTTATTATCAGAATAATTAGCCAGTAGGACTTGAAACGCAGCTCATTTAATGTTTACATGAAATAAAATGAATACATAATGGAGACTGTCGTGAATACATTTCTTTATGTCTAAAATATTTTACAGATCAGTTTAACTGCATAATTAATAGTTTACAATCAATACATCATTTAATTGACTTTTCTAGTCCTTTTGTTTTCAGTCTGGAAATGGATGAGTAATTCTGATTTTCTAAATTCCTACATGTGGTTAAACATGGTTCCTGTCAAAAGCACAAACCTGGAAATGTCACTTAAATTTCTACAAGCATTCGTTCTGATCTGAATCAGGACCTTCTGAGGATGCGTCTGACCGGACGGGTGTTGGAATGAGAATATTTTTTATTTTGTGTGCAATAGTTTTCCTCCTGGGGGATGATTTTGTTTCTCTTAGAATAATGAAAGAAGGTTTGATTGATGGACTGTTTCCTTGATGATGTAAATGTGTTGTTAAATATGTTTGATGTTTGTAAATATGCTTACTGTCTGTTCTGTATAGATAATCAATGAAACTGATCAGCTGGAGGTTTATTTGTACAGCTGTTAAATGAGTTTCTTTAATAAAAACTCAGAATGGCGTAAAGTTTGCTGTGGTTCTTTGAAACGTTTGAGCGCAGCGTTCACGATAATTACTTTGATCATTTGGATTGATGAGTGTTTACCTGATCTGGATTTTAGATCATGGTTCTTTAGATAATTTTGAATAAATTAATCATTCTGGAACCTTCCAAACAAAATGAAAATAATAGTATTGTTCATTTGGTTTTCAACCAACCTGTCACTAAACAAAATTGTTATAGTCATTATGCTATGCTAGCTTAGCACTTGTGTCTTACCTCCTCCCACTAATGACAAGAAAGCAGGATGCAAGGAAAAGATGTGAGGACAGAGGATCCTGGATCAGCTGTGTGTTTGACAGACAGCTGATGATCAGCTTAAAGATCTAAAGTGAAGTGTCGCCCCCTGCAGGTTGTCTGTGAGCTGACGTCATTTGTCTCTCAGATGCCAAGTGAGGTGTTTTTAAAGCAGTGATTCAACATCCAATCATTGATAGAGTCCCAGTAAAGGGGCGTGTCCATTAATTTAAAAAACAAAACAAAAAAACTCCGCTGAAGGAAGCTAGGATGTGTCCTTGGTTCCTCCAGGAAGCTTCCTTCATCCTCTTTATTATGAGTTGGTGCCAAATAAAATAATCTATATTTTGTATAGACCAGGGTTCATAAAATATTAACTGCCTCATGTCACATTTCAGTAAGTTTTTAATAGAAATATATTTGTGTTGGCTAAAGATTCTTTGTTTTTCAAAAGGGATCAGTCTGGTTTGAATTTGTTGTTCTTGTTTTTATAACACAAACTGTTTCATTTGCCCTGAAATGTGTGATATAATAATAATAATAATAATAATAATAATAATATTACACCTAATATTGAATTTTTTTTAAGTATTTGCTGGTGAAAAAAGTGAAAATTGGATAAACCTTTAAAAATTACTGTAATTTGTTACACCTAGATTTATTACTTTTCCTTCAAAGTATATTTATAATATGGTTGAATCCTTAAATTATAAATATGCTGAACGGAAAAACTAAGACATTTAGAAAACAAACTACAGGCAATTTTTAAAGTTAGTCTGTGTTTTACTTTTCCAGTATGTATGTCTCAAAGCATAAAAAAAAAAAAAAAATGCCTTAAATCTGTCCAAGTCAACATTTGAAAAATTGGCCTCGTGACCACTGCTTTGAAGGAAACGATTTTCACTGTTGAAATGGTCTGTGTAGTTTGTGCCGTGTTTGTGGATATTGGTTTCAGTCTTGCTCAATATTTCCTGACAGAACTTTCTAGCACCACCGTCACCACTGTGGAGGAGCAAGAGGAAACCTACTACACCGGTCTGCAGCTACCTCAGAAAACTAAAACACTTGAACTCCAGCCAGAGTCCAAACGTTACTCGTCCACAATAGAAAAGAAAAAAGAAAAGCCAGTTTTCCTCAGCCAGCTGTCTCCAGTCGCTGTCAGCGCCGGAGGCACAGCCAGCTTCACCGTCAAAGTGTCCGGCTTTCCGAAGCCGCTGGTGCAGTGGTTCCACAAAGGAACCATGATAAAGAACTCGTCTGTGTACAGGCTGGTGGAAAAGAAGGACGAGTACACGCTGGTGATCACTCGTGTCACGTCCGAGTACGCAGGAGAGTATTCCTGCACCGCGTCCAACAGATTTGGCCAGACCACCTGTACCACATACCTGGAAGTGAAGAAGACCGACATTAGCCAGGCAGAAAAATCAGCTGAGATAACATTTAAGGTCAGAGGTCAGCCTCCCACGTTCACGGTTCAGATCCAACCAGTAAAGTGTTCAGAAGGAGGAGAGGTCTCCTTCAGTTATCAAGTCAGCGGGGACCCAGTCCCTGAGGTGAAATGGTTCAGAGGGGCTTTCCAGATCCAGCCCAGCCAGAACTGTACCACACAAGCCAACCCAGATGGAACTGGCTTCATCAACATTAAGGCTGTCAAGCAAGAAGACAGTGGCTTCTACACGTGTAAGGCTTCCAATCAGTTTGGGGAGGCATCTTCTAGTGCTGAACTTACTGTGCTGAAGAAATCAGTCACTCAGGAGCATCTGACAGTAAGTCAGAAGAAAAGTTACAAAGTTTCCATGACAGAACAGGCAACAGAGTCACGCCTGTACCAGGTCAGTGTCCCAGGTCAGGACAGACCTCTGTCTGATCAGATGGTTTACACAATCGGCACTGAAGACAGGAAGATTATTCCCAGTGAGCAGGTGGCCTCCTTTCGAGAGATCGATGTCTCGGCTGCCACGCTCCATCGCGAGCAGCTCGCCCAGCAGACGGCGGTGCTTCATGCTCACGAGACCCAAGAGAGGGTTTCTGTGGCTCCCACCCACCCTCCCAGGGCGTCTGCTGTTCACACGAAACAGCTTCGCACGGCGGCGTTTACCTCCTCTGTCGAGGAAAGGCAGGACCTCACGGAAGAACACTGTGATCGCATTCAGAGCCCCGAGGTCATCGAGCTACAGGAGGCCAGGGAAAAGAAGTCCAAGGTGATGTCTGCTGTGGCTGAGGAGCTGACCCCGCTTTCTACTGTCAGCACAGAGCCGCTAGCAGACAGCAAATCAGCTGCGGTCCAGCCCGTCTCAGAACCCAAACATCTAGTCAGTGGGCATCAAGTCGACTTACAGCTGCCCATCCTCAAGGAGCAGTCTCAGGATTTCCCCAGACCACAGCAGGAGACGGGTTACCGGGTCAGTGAAGGGGTTAAAATTCTGTACTCTGTCCAGTCAGCTGAGAAGCAGGTTTATGGGGAGTCCCACTGTGCTGAAATTGTGACAGCAGATTCCGCTTTGAGGTCCTCAGTCAGTAAGGAACAGCACCGTCCCGCGCTGGCTCCAGTCAGTGAATATAAACGCACCTTATCCAAGGAGACTAAGTTGTCTTTGGAGAGGCCTGCGGAGCAGAAAGCCCAGATTGGTAAAGATAAAATAATGACAGCAGCAGTAACTGCTGAGGAGAAACAGATGCTGCAAGCTGAGTCCGCGCAGCGGCTCCAGAGTCTGGACGCCGCCGCCTCCATTCAGTCACAGGTGGAGGACGAGCAGCTGCTGCATCTGCAGGTTATTACAGACCAGGACCTCCTCCCGTCCGAGGAGAGCTTCATAAGTGAAAAACCAGCACCTGAGCAGGCGGGGCTGAGGAAGAGTCCCAGCCTTCTTCGCACTGTCAGCCAGAATGAGCAAAGCACGGTGGTTTGTGAGGACACGTTAGAGTTTGAGGTTAAGGATAACAGCATGTCTGTCCACTCCCAGAAGCAGGATCCTGCTTTGCTTCATCTGCAGTCAACCCAGCCTGTGCAGGTGCTGCCCAAAGAGGGGATCCTTGTAGCTGAGAAGCCTGAGCAGCAGCTGGCAGCTCAGAAACAGGAAAAGTCCAGAAAGCAAGTAGCTATGTCAGAGGAGAGGCGAGAGCTCACAGCAGATTACCACACGGAGCTGGATGTGTCGGTGACCGGGGTTCAGTCCAAGCTTCACATTGAGCCCAGGCCGCAGAACATCCTACAGGTCTCCTTCCAGCCCATGCAGTTGCCAAAAGAGACACCGGTCTCCAGCAGCGTCAAGCAGCAGCGAGCTTTGGTGCAGAAGGAGGACCGCTGGAATGTAATGCACGTCACGAGCGTGGCAGATAGTCAGGCCTTAGAAGAGGGTCACACAGAGACCCTGACAACCGTGGATAAATTCACCTGCCAGACAGCTGTAGAGCCAAAGGTTCCCACTGAGCCAATCCAAGTGGAGCAGAAAGAGAGGTCCACAGAGAGCAGCCTCCCCCTGGAGGCAGCAGAGCAGGACTTTGCTGCTCAGATCCAGGAAGGCCAGTCAGTCAGACAGGCTATAGCAATGGATGAGAAGAGAGTCCTGACAGGCGAGCTCTCTGAGGAGATCACCAAGTCAGAGTCCACCAACGTCATCGTCACCACTCAGCCCAAACTGTCGCTTATGGCGTCAGAATCCAAGGACAGCGGTGCTCTTCCAAAAGAGATGACCTTTTCAGTTCACATCCCCAAACTGTCCAGTCTGCAGATCCGGCAGCAGCTCAGAAACGCTCTCCAGTCGGCTGTGGCCACTGACCAACCACTATTATTAGCTGAAGTCCTCGGACGCTTACAGGCTGTGCAGATACAGGAGGTCAAAGTCCAAAGGGAGCCCAAGCGGGCCATGTTTACGTACCTTATCACAACAACTGGTGCCCCCATGGAGATCACACTGGCATTTGAAAGTGAGTACCCTCAAACAGCTGATCTCAGGTCTGAGCTCCAGGCTGCATTCCACTCCATTGTGTACCAAGAGGCCCAGGTCCTGACTTCAGAGCAGCCTGGCACAATGCAGTTAGATAAACCTCAGCGAGCACTCGTCACCACAGCTCCATCAAAGCAAATGATGTCATCTGTAGTGGAGACTGTGCGTGTGGCAGACAGAGCGGCGGACCTCAGCGCTGTTAAGTCCCAGGTGGCTGCCCTCAGGGCAGAGTCCACAGTGGCAGTGGAACGTGCAGCAGCTGAGCAGCAGGTTTTGGTCCAGAAATCCCAGGTGGCAAAGATGGAAGAGGCATTCTCATCCCAGACTGAAATTTCCACCGAAGCACGTGAGGTGTTTGAGCAGCTGGTACAGGTGTCGAAGCAGCAGTTAAGATCAGTAGAAGCTTCTGCTGTCACTGCCACCTCCGTCTACTCAGAACGGTCCGTGGATGTCAGGATCCAGGAGGTGCAGAGGGAGGAAGTCCTCAAACAGGAGGTGTCAGTGTCCAGGCCTGAGCAGAGAGAACACCCTCTTATAGTCATGTCCCTCCAGGATTTTTCCATTGAAGAAGACAGTGAAGTAACCTTTTGTACCACCATTAAGTACGTCTCAGAGGTTAACTGGTTTTTCAATGGCCAATTGGTCAAATCTGGCAAAGAGTTCAAGTGTTGTAAAGCTGAGGACACATACACACTGGTTATCCACAAAGTTGACAAGCAGAGGCATCAAGGAGAATATGTTTGTGAGGCTGAGAATGAAGCCGGCAGGACAACAACATCAGCCACACTGACTGTGGTCTCACGAGGTTTGACTGAATAAATAATTGAATAAATGTATCATTCATCCATTTCTCTGGGAGTGACTAATAATTCACAGACACCTGTCCATTCTGGATCTTGTGTCTCACTTTAAATATTTCATTTTCCACTTTGTGTCTACAGTCATTTCACAGCTCAGCATGAGCGCCCTCTGCAGGTCACTGGATGGTACTAACCCATTGTCCCTTCCATGTCACCTTATGGTCAACATTTGCCTCAAGACCAGAACTGGAACGGCCACGCAGGCTCAGCGTTTGAGTCCACCACATTCAGCCTTCACACCATCTAAAGTCTGAATTTGTGTCTCAGATTGTTTCATTTGATGATTAAACTGTTCCACAAAAAAGAGAGACATTCTGGCATAAATAATGGACATATGACTTCATCCTCTTATCCATAAATGGTTTCCTCGTTTTTGGTCTCCAGGCAACTTTCATGGTCACTGTGGCATGTTTACGGTAACGGCTGGTTTTGTTTTACACCCTGAACATTCCTTCAGGTCAGTTAGCTCCACATCTCCAACCTCCTTCTGCATGATTTCAGGGCTTCCACTTGATATTGCTCCATCAGAAGCACACGCCTCACCACGCGCACTGATTCCATCTGTGGCGGCTTTCTCTCAAACCTTGGGGCTTGTGTTGTTGCTGTTTTTCCTTTATGTTACCACCAGCGTCTTTCTCTTCCACAGTCATGCCTGATTTGCCTTCCTCCATCCTTCTACATTCCATCATTGCTGATGTATCACTTTTACAAATAGCTCTTTGATTTTATTGCTGATATTGACCTTTTAATTTGCCTGTGTGTGTCTCAGCGCCGCCTGTCTTCAGGCAGAAAATCACTCAGCTGGAGATCAACGTCGGCGGCCAGGCCAAGTTTGAATGTGAGACTGAAGATGCCCCAAGTGTCATCTTCAAATGGTACAAATCTGGCAATGAGATTCGACAGAGTGACAAGTATCGGATCATCAGTCTGCACACCAGGTCGTCTCTGGAGCTCCTGAACCCTGCCAAAGCTGACAGCGGCCAATACACCTGCAAGGCTTCAAACCAGCACGGCGTGGACAGCTGCTCCGCCTCGCTCCTGGTCACCGGTAAGACCCCAGTGGGGCCTTTGCAAATACTTCTTCATACAAAGCTTGATTGAGAGAGAGAGAATTATATACCTGGTGTTTCTTGATGCTGCATCGTTTAAGATCTGTTTGGAAAAATATGATGTCAAGGACGAATCTTTCTCCAGGATTCCTCCTTTTTGATGCTGGTTTCTTGGTTTATTTGTTTTTGTTGTTGTTGTTTTTAGGTTTTTCAGTGTTTTAAAGTTTCTAAAAGTTTTTTTTTTTTTTTTTTTTTTTTGTATGTTTTACCTGCTCTCCATAGAAATGTACCCAGCAGTTTTTGTGTCAAAACCAGACCCAATGACTTTATTTGTGGGCAAACAAGCAGTGGTCCAGTGCTGTCTCACTGGCTCCTCACCCATGGAAGTTGTTTGGCACAAGGACAACATAGCCATCTCTGCTGAGGGCAACTATGTCATGAAGTGTGAAAAGAACAAGTATTCCCTTTATATTAAGCGTCTTGAGTTGTCTGACCAGGGGGTGTACCTGTGCAAGGCGTCCAACAGTGTCGGCATGGCGACGTGTAGCACAGAGCTCAGGGTTATCGGCAAGCCCAGCTTCGTGAAGATCTTTGAACCAGTGTCAGCTGCTGTCAGTGACCCGCTGAGGCTTGAGTGCCAGGTGGATGAGGACACTGGTGTGGCCCTTACCTGGACAAGGGATGGTAAAAAAGTCCACCAGAGCATGGACTGCAAACTGTCCTTTGAGGACAAGGTGGCTGTTCTCGAGATCCCCAAGTCCAAACTGAAGGACTCTGGGAAATACACGTGTACAGCCATGAATGAGGCAGGAAGCTCATCCTGTGAGGCTGTGGTGACGGTTCAAGGTAAGCTTTTAATGCCGGCCTCTCTCTTCGCTTTTGTGGAAAGACGTATCTCGTGAAATGAGGTGATGGATTGTTGTGAGTCAACTGTCAGCTGATGCTAACACTATGCACTGCTACCTTCGCAGCCTTTCTTTTCAATTCTCACACTCTGTCACTAAAAACTCCTTTCAGAGCCGCCTTCCTTTATCAGGAAATTGGAACCAAAGATCACATGGAAACAGGGTATAGCTGCACGCTTACAGTGCACCATCAAAGGATGGCCAGAACTCCACGTTCACTGGTTCTGGAATGAACGACAGCTTAGTGACGGTGATAAATATAAATCCTCTCTCAAGAATGGCATTGCCTCTTTGGAAATAATGAACCTCTTGGTGACAGACAGCGGTACTTACACCTGTGAGCTATCAAATAATGCCGGCAGTGAGAGCTGCAACACTTTAGTTGCCGTTAAAGGTTTGTCAAACATGTGTCACATTTACTCTGAAGTCCACCCTGAAGTAGAGTTTAGAAAGCATCACGTCTGAATTGTCTGCACTCACCTTTGACACCCAGAGCCTCCGTCCATTAGAAAGGAGCTGCAGGCAGTTGAGGTGGTGAAGGGAGCAGCGGCTCAGCTGGAGTGTGAAATCGCCGGAACAGCTCCGTTTGAAATCAGCTGGTTCAAAAACAAGAAAGCCATCAGTTCTGATCAGAAATACAATGTCAGCGTCCACGATTCTTTGTCCAGACTGGAGATCCAAACATTTGAAAGTGCAGATGTTGGAGATTATCAATGTGTTGTGTCCAATGACGTGGGGAAAGTCATCACTAAGGCGCTAGCTAAACTTAAAGGTTAGTAGCATCTACTCACATTAAAGTGTGTCATTTTCTGAAGTGTGACCTCTTGCTTCAGTCAGATTGTGTTTCATTTGATGGGCAGAGCCGCCAACCTTCTCTAAGAGGGTTGAGAGTGCTACAGCTGTTTTGGGAACTACAGTGAAACTACAGGGAACCATAAAGGGCTCAAGTCCCATCTATGTAAAGTGGATGAAAGACTCAGAGATACTGAGAGACGACGATCCTGGTGTCAAGATGGTGTTTGAGAACAACATTGCTAGCCTTTCCATAATGGCAGTGGCCATCAGTCATGGTGGCAAATACTGGTGTCATACTGAGAATGAGGCGGGGCATCAAAAGTGTGATGCTACTTTGACCGTACAAGGTCAGACGACATCTTTGATGGCTAGATGCAGTATTGTTTTGTTTTTTTAGGACTCTATGGGGTGTTCATCTTTGTGTCTTTGTAACTAATGGGTCTGTCCTATCTTAGAACCTGCCAGAATCGTAGAACCTGCTGAGTGCATTAGTGTGACTGCAGGAGATTCAGCCACATTGGAATGCAAAATATCTGGAAGCCCAGAACTCCGAGTGAGATGGTTTAAAGACGGGAAGGAGATGACAAGTGGCCGTAAATATAAAATGACCCTGAAGGACAATACTGCCACCCTGAAGATTCTTGTGGCAGAAAGAGGAGACACCTCAGAGTACAGTTTGGAGGTGTCCAATAAAGTCGGGAAAGATCAGTGCACATGCTCAATCACCGTTTTAGGTCAGCAACTCCCGTGTAGCTGGTTACTGGTTTCACAGTTTAAAAATAGGTATATGATGGTTAAACGGTCTGGTTTTGGTCCAAGAGTTTACATTAACATCCTCAAACTGAAAAGGTTCTTTTTTTTATTAACTGTAATTAAATATCAAATTCGCTGCACACCCAACTTCCTCTTCTGTATTGTTGGACTGTTTTTGTTTTCTAGTGCATCAGACCTCAAGTTTAGACTGAACTACCAAAAACCACTGTGGTGTCTATCCCCCTTTATATGACACCGAAATAGATCCCTGTCATTTGTCATTATTTGTGCCACTGTGTGTGTCAGGACTATGTGTTTTTGCGCCATCTGCTTTGCTCTGTTGCGCGGCTCCATTAGTTTTTGGTAAAAATTCTTCCATGACATGAGGAGGGTAGATCCAGCTGTCACAGGGTTCACGGGGACATCTTCAGCGACGGCTGGAGCATTGGACAAGTTCTTGGCGTAATTTTTACACTGGATTTAAGAAGTCAGGTGTGTGTTTACACACACACACACACACACACACACACACACACACACACACACACACACACACACACACACACACACACACACACACACACACACACTGTGGGAAGCTCCACAGGCCAGGCAGTGTGTTGGAAAGCTGCCTGCTGGGTCCCGCTGCCCTTAGATTGCTGCTCCGAGAAGAAACTCCTCTCCAGTTTTAAGTCAGCTATTAACAAAGTCAATAAAATGATGGGGATCTGCTTAGGTGTCATATAAAACAAATAATGAATGTCTTCCATTCATGCAGTGGAAAGAATAATTATGTTATTTGTTGAACTGTGGAATGTACCAAACAACTCGACTGACATTTGTGTTCCATAGAAAAAAATTAGTTTCTGTCCACTGTCACTTCCAGTGTTTGGAATAACCCAACTGATCAGATTGACATTCCACAAAAATTCACTTACCCAGAACATAAACAGCAGATTCAGTGGTCAGTAGGGGGCACTAGACTGTTCCTCTCACTACCCATTAGAATGAATGACATCCATCGATGTGACAGCACGTGAAGTTGTGCGCGTTCTGTTTTACATATTAAATGCATTTTTGCAGTCATGAAATTTTAATTAAGACCAGATGTTTTCTTCAACAACCAGATCGGATAATGCCTCCAACGTTCATCAAATCCCTGAAAAGAGTGGATGGGAACATTGGTAATGACGTCTCCATAGACTGTAAGGTGTCTGGGTCCCAGCCCATGACCATAACCTGGTTCAAAGATGACCAGCAAATCAAATGTGGAGCCAAATTCCAGCCGGAATTCAGAGATAACTCAGCTACACTGAGAATCATTCAGCTGGTGAAATCTGATTCTGGAGTTTACAAATGCCATGCCTCGAATTCTGCCGGCTTCAAAGACACCAGCGGCACGCTCTATGTCAAAGGTCACCGACGATTGTCTGACTGTTTATTGTGTTGAGTCCTTCAGTGACGTCATGCTAACGTGACACTCTGTTTGTTGATGGCCTCCAGAGCCCCCAGTGTTCACTGTGAAGCCAGACAACCAGGATGTAGTTCCAGGAACCACTGTTAGGTTCGCAGCAGCCTTCAGTGGAACTGCTCCTTTGGCTGTTAAATGGTTCAGAGAAGAAAAGGAGATTGTAACAGGAGGCTCATACTTCATAAAGAAAGATTCTTCTTCCAGCTCCTTAGAGCTTCACTTGGTGAAACCCAGCGACTCTGCAGTGTACACCTGCCAGGTTTCCAATGACGCCGGGAAAGTGGACTGCACCGCGGCCCTCTTTGTCAAAGGTGGACACCCTCAGTCTTATGTGCATGATGTGACCTTCACTCTAACAGCGTGTCCTCTCAGTCATTAAACTGTTAACCTCTTGTCTCAGAGCCGCCCATCTTCATCAGGAAGCTCCAGCCGTTCCAGCTGGTCACCAGCGGTGCCGCCGCCCTCCTGGAGTGTAGAGCCGCCGGCAGCCCCATCATTTCTTTTACATGGTACAAGGATGAGGCCGAGCTCAGCTCCAGCCGAAAGTATAACGTGGGTCTGAGGGATTTAGTGGCGTCTCTGGAGGTGCTGGACTGCACCCCAGAGGACGGTGGTGATTACGTCTGTATGGCATCCAGCACGGCGGGTAGCGATCGCTGCAGCAGCACGATCACTGTCAAAGGTTGGTTTAGTTCATCAAACCTCCTTTACTTTCTGGACAACATTCTAATTCATCACGTCCTGTGTGACCTTGAAGATATTTTACCATTCTGATAATGAACGTTTGTCCTTTGTTTCACGGCACCTCTCCTGCTGTGACTTTGTTACCATGACAACCTGAAAAATCTGTTTGTATTCTGCTGACAAATTTTGATTTTATTTTAACGTAACGCGCTGTGATTAGTGGATTCTCCCAAACATGGATTTGACTCGTTTATGTTTCCTGCTGCGATACTTCAAACTGAGTTTATGCTGCAGCCAATCATGAGCTGACAGAATAAAGAATAAATGTCCGTCTCCACCAGAGGACAAACACTTCCAAAGCTGGTTGTGGCCGCGTACAGCAGCAAAGCGTTCATCCGCTAACAGCCTGACGGTTGTGACATCATTCAGCTCTGGGAACGTCCTCTGGTGTAACGCCAAGTGAAACGTGGGCGTGTCTTTGGCCTTCTGCTGGTCCTGAACCCAGAGACTCCTGTGTAAATGGTAAATGGACTGCATTTATATAGCACTTTTCCATCTGCATCAGACACTCAAGGGGCTTTACAATAATGCCTCACATTCACCCCGATGTCAGGCTGCTGCCATACAAGGCGCCCACTACACACCGGAACCAACTAGGGGATTAAGGACCTTGCAAAAGGGCCCTTAGTGACTTTCTGGTCAGGCTGGGATTTGAACCGAGGATCCTCTGTTCCAAAGCCCAATGCTTAACAACTAGACCATCACCTCCCCTAAATGTGATGATCCAGGACCTCCTGTGTCCTGGATCATGTCCACAGAAACTCACCACATGTGGTGTCTGATGTTCCCTCACAGTGTCAGTGATCCTACTCATCTGAGACTCACTAAGTAACCATTCATTGGACCCAAAGATCCTCCACACAGACCCGGGACCAAAGACATCTAGTCCTCACCCAAGGACACTGGTTAGAGTCCACGTCTGACACACAGACATTGAGACAGGAAGCACCAGGACCATGAGGACTTGGACCTTTAATCTCCTCTGTTTGGTGATCAGCATCACCAAACACCTCTAACCTTTGACTTCACTCAGATCCCAGTGAGGCATCGATGTGTGAATCAGAGAATCAGAGACCATGTCTAAGAACAGGAGGTGCCACTCTGTCTGTTATCGCAGGTCGGGGACCTGTTTGAGTCCGTGTGGACAGCGGGTTCACCATCCCATTAAAACACGTCACAAAGGTTCACAAAGTCCCATCACTCAAAACTCAGACTGGTTCAATGATGGGTGTGTTTCAGCTCTGACTGCATCCACTAGAGGGCAGAGTCTGAAACCTGGCACACACTGTGACACCACAAGGACTTGAACCTCCCAACCGCTGGTTATATTTCACTAAGAGGTTGGATTTGGTGACACAGGTTCACCTAAATGTTGGTCTTGATAAATTTCTTAATAGAATGAATGGTTTTGTTGGACAGACATTTTAGATGAAACCACTTCACTTTCTGAGGGTGATTTTTTTTTAATGAATGGTGAAATATCTTCCTGTTCACAAAACAGCTTCCACGCATTCATCCCACCTTTTAAACACTTGAATTTGCTGCACGTTCTTGTAGAACCTCCGGTGTTTGTGCGTGCCCTGGAGCCCAAAGATGTAGTCAAAGGTTCTGAGATGATGCTGGAGGCCCAGGTCTCTGGCTCCGCCCCCTTTACTGTGTCCTTTTACAAAAATGCCAAACCAGTCCGGAATGATAAGAGACACAGGATCACCGTGAGGGACGACCTTGTGGCCCTGCAGGTTCTTGCTGTGGAGGCCACGGACGTCGGCTTGTATCAGTGTGCCGTCGATAACGAAGTGGGAGGAGCCTCCTGTGAGTGCCCAGTGACACTCAAAGGTCAGTTTGGACGCAGTATTTATTCATAAATCAACTTTCCAGCTGCATTTGCAGTCTGAATCATGAGGATGTCTCACAAAGCCAGCAGGTTTCTTATTTCCCTGAACACCACAAAATGACAAAATTCATGACACATTTTCCACAAAAAGATGACTCCGCATTAATTTTATTGTGACAATAAAGAGCTGAAGCCCCGCCCCTCTGTTAACTAAAGCACAGAAATGAAGCCCCGCCCCTCTATTAACTAAAGCAAAGTTCTATTAACTAAAGCACAGAAATGAAGCCCCGCCCCTCTGTTAACTCAAGTACAGAGCTGAAGCCCCGCCCCTCTATTAACTAAAGCACAGTCTGAAGCCCCGCCCCTCTATTAACTCAAGTACAGAGCTGAAGCCCCGCCCCTCTGTTAAATAAAGTACAGAGCTGAAGCCCCACCCCTCTGTTAACTAAAGCACAGAGCTGAAGCCCCGCCCCTCTGTTAAATAAAGTACAGAGCTGAAGCCCCGCCCCTCTGTTAACTAAAGCACAGAGCTGAAGCCCCGCCCCTCTGTTAAATAAAGTACAGAGCTGAAGCCCCGCCCCTCTATTAACTAAAGCACAGTCTGAAGCCCCGCCCCTCTATTAACTCAAGCACAGAGCTGAAGCCCCGCCCCTCTGTTAAATAAAGTACAGAGCTGAAGCCCCGCCCCTCTGTTAAATAAAGTACAGAGCTGAAGCCCCGCCCGTCTGTTAAATAAAGTACAGAGCTGAAGCCCCGCCCCTCTGTTAACTAAAGCACAGAGCTGAACCCCCACGTCTCTGTTAAATAAAGTACAGAGCTGAAGCCCCGCCCCTCTGTTAACTAAAGCACAGAGCTGAAGCCCCGCCCCTCTGTTAAATAAAGTACAGAGCTGAAGCCCCGCCCCTCTGTTAACTCAAGCACAGAGCTGAAGCCCCGCCCCTCTATTAACTCAAGCACAGAGCTGAAGCCCCGCCTCTCTGTTAACTCAAGCACAGAGCTGAAGCCCCGCCTCTCTGTTAACTAAAACACAGAGCTGAAGCCCCGCCCGTCTGTTAATTAAAGCACAGAGCTGAAGCCCCGCCCCTCTATTAACTCAAGCACAGAGCTGAAACCCCGCCCCTCTGTTAATTAAAGCACAGAGCTGAAGCCCCGCCCCTCTGTTAATTAAAGCACAGAGCTGAAGCCCCGCCCCTCTGTTAATTAAAGCACAGAGCTGAAGCCCCGCCTCTCTATTAACTCAAGCACAGAGCTGAAGCCCCGCCCCTCTGTTAGTTAAAGCACAGAGCTGAAGCCCCGCCTCTCTATTAACTCAAGCACAGAGCTGAAGCCCCGCCTCTCTGTTAACTAAAGCACAGAGCTGAAGCCCCGCCCCTCTGTTAATTAAAGCAGAGCTGAAGCCCCGCCCCTCTGTTAACTCAAGCACAGAACTGAAGCCCCGCCCCTCTGTTAATTAAAGCAGAGCTGAAGCCCCGCCCCTCTGTTAACTCAAGCACAGAGCTGAAGCCCCGCCCCTCTGTTAACTCAAGCACAGAACTGAAACCCCGCCCCTCTGTTAATTAAAGCACAGAGCTGAAGCCCCGCCCCTCTGTTAATTAAAGCACAGAGCTGAAGCCCCGCCCCTCTGTTAATTAAAGCACAGAGCTGAAGCCCCGCCTCTCTATTAACTCAAGCACAGAGCTGAAGCCCCGCCCCTCTGTTAGTTAAAGCACAGAGCTGAAGCCCCGCCTCTCTATTAACTCAAGCACAGAGCTGAAGCCCCGCCTCTCTGTTAACTAAAGCACAGAGCTGAAGCCCCGCCCCTCTGTTAATTAAAGCAGAGCTGAAGCCCCGCCCCTCTGTTAACTCAAGCACAGAACTGAAGCCCCGCCCCTCTGTTAATTAAAGCACAGAGCTGAAGCCCCGCCCCTCTCCTCACTGAACTTCAGTCTACACTTCCTCATTGCTGTTCGTCTGAAGTACTTTCTGTGTTGAGTGTTGATGTTCGTGTTCGTGTTCTTCAGTCAGTCACATGATGTTTTTCTTCAAACCGGACTGACATCAGGGTATCCTCTGTTCTTTGGACTCGGCTCTCGCGCCATCGTTTCTCTTTGTTTTCGTGAACTGGTGAACGTGTGTCACATGGATCAGTGGGTGTGACGGTGAACGGTTGGCGTCACCGTGAGTGACTCTGGTCCACGTGTCAGTCAGCCCGAGAACTCAGCGGAAGCGTCTGCTGCAGACCTGACACGTCGTCTTCTGTATGGTCCCGTTTGACAGGAAGAACGTCGCTGATGTTGAGTCCATGTGGCAAATTATTCAAGCAGCTCAGTAGTCAAATGTTCACTTTTAGCTTCTTGGTGAAATCTCAGAACCAGTAAAAAGAAATGCTGTGATCATGAAGATGGAGATATGAGAGGCTAGCCAGGAGAAGGGGCGTGGCTTCCGCTTTGCTTTGATCACCTGACTGATGATGCAGACTGGCTTTGTGAGGCCCACGTTTCGACGGAACTGCCGGTAACAGGCGTGTGGTGTTTTTGCTTGTAGAACCTCCTTCCTTTGTGCAGAAGTTGGAGAATGTGAGCGCGCTGGTGGCCAGCGACATTTCTCTGCGGTGCGCTCTGAAGGGCTCCGAGCCCATCACCGTCATCTGGCTGAAAGACAATCAGGAGCTCACAGAGGCTGAGAACATTCACATTAAACACCAGCACAACACCGCGCTGCTGCACATCACCAACCTGCAGGGAAAACATGGCGGCAAATACGTGTGCCAGGCCCACAATCAGGCCGGGAGCCAGACCTGCTCCGCCGTGCTGACGGTCAAAGGTCGGTGGAGTCTCCACGGTGTTCCTCCTCAACTGGTAAAGTACCAAACAAATCCTTTGGTGGAACATAAATCAGACTCTTGAGCACATTAGGGGCTGTGTTGAACCCTGGTCACTGACTGGAGCACAGCCTCAGAGCTCCGCCCACAATAAGGTTATACTAACACACAAAAACAAAGGACATCATCAAATCATCAGGCCTCAATCAGACACACATCCTGCCACTTGATGAAAAATATGGGCCTGATTTACTAAAGGTGTGTGTGTGCGTGCGTGTGTGTATGTGCGTGTGTCTGCTGAGGGTTGCATCTTTGGCCTTAGAGCAGTTCTTTGAACAGAGAGCAGTTCTTTGAACAGAGAGCAGTTCTTTGAACAGAGAGCAGTTCTCTGTGCATTCCATCAGCAGAACACAGCATAATTTTTCACCACTTTCCTTAAATACCACTGATGGAACAATAATTAAATGTCTGAAATAATACATTGTTGTTTTTTTAAATTGGCAGCGTGTGAACACGCTCAGTTATGTGGCAGAGTTTGTGCAGATCAAAGCACAAAGCACATCACTGCAAATGGCTGATTGAGTTTCATTTTGTATCTGCAAAATCCTCATTTTGCACGCTGCTGTCTTTGAAATGTGACCACCCGCTACCACGTGTGCTGACACTCTTAGTATGTCATGCCCTAAATCTTGATGAAAATTTGACAGATTCGTCGCCACAGTCAACATATCATCAGACATAAACCACAAGGAGTTGCTACACCAGTAAGTGTGCAGCACCAGTTATTCACCACTAAATGTAACCACTATCTGGTTTAGACCTGGTCACTTTACCAGCAGTTGACGAGGAGTGCCATTGGTTGATTTTAGGTGTTAATTTTGATTTCTTTTTTTGTGTGTGTGTCTCTGCTGCATTAATAAATTGTTGACTTTGACATCTCAGAACCAGCGCAGGTCACAGAGGAGGCCAAGTCCATTAGTGTAACTCAGGGGGATCCTGCCACGCTTGAGGCTCGGTTCTCAGGCACCAAGCCCCTGAAGGTCCATTGGACGAAGGCAGGCAAAGAGCTGAGCTCAGGACAAAGATATAAAATCCAGAACACAGACACAAGCTCTGTGCTAAAGATTGTGAAAACGGAAAAAAGTGATAGCGGTGACTACACCTTTGAGGTTTCTAATGATGTTGGACACAGTTCTTGCGAGGCTGCACTCACCATCCTAGGTGAGTTCCGAAGTCGTAGCTCAGGGTTTGAAGGGATGGTGCTTGGTTTCATCTATAAAGGGTTCCTCTCTGTTTGTCAGATCAAATCATTCCGCCGTCGTTCACAAGAAAACTGAAGCCGACTGAAGGTATTAAAGGCTCCTTTGCCTATCTGGAGTGTCTGGTTTCAGGTTCTTTGCCAATGATGGTACAGTGGTACAAAGATGAGAAAGAGATCCAGGGCGATGACAAATACAAATGCAGCTTCTTTGAACATGTTGCTTCCCTGGAAATCTCTCATCTTGACAGTAAAGACAGCAGCAGCTACACCTGCATCGCTAAGAACACGGCCGGATCAGTCCAGTGTTCTGGGATCTTATTTGTCAAAGGTTTGGATTCATTTAAGCTTTTTTTTTTCCTCCCATGTTTGTAGTTTGATGCGTTCAATGAAAAGGATCTTTTCCGTTTATGCATGTTTAATAACGGCTTTTTTCCCTGCAGAGCCGCCGTGCATTCTTGAGAAACCTGAATCCATGAGTGTTGTCCCCGGGTCAAAGGTCCAGTTCACTGTTCTTTTCTCTGGCACGGCTCCACTCAGCATCAAATGGTTTAAAAACAAGAAGGAGGTTTTGTCCAGTGCTAACTGCTCTGTGATGAAAGACAATACATCCAGCTCTCTGGAACTCTTCTTTGCCAGAACCTCAGATTCTGGAGAATATGTCTGTGAAATAAAGAACGATGTTGGTGCCACGTCGTGCCAGTCAACCCTCTTTGTCAAAGGTTATCAGTCTTCATGATAAAAAATGTCTCCATCCATCTGTTAGCTGGCAGTTTCAATTTGGAAAAGCCAAAACATTCACAACCCACAAGAAAAAGCTGACCAGCAGAGGGCAGTAGTTTAAAATGAACACTGCTCTTTGAGAAGGTCACAGCAAAAACTCTGACCATTTGAGTCTGTTGGTATAAATTCCCAACGGGTCCTTGGAGAGTCACGCCTTCATCATCCTCACTGTACCGGAGTGACAAAAACACCGTGATCATGCGTAAATTACAACTCCGTCCTGGTTTTTCTAGAGACTTGTCACAGTCATTAAATATTTTGCCAACTTAACAGATTTGTGTCACATTTGGATGGAAACATTTCTTTTGAGTTCAAAGTTTTCTTCTCACCGCCTTTGATGCTCACTTCTGTCATTTAACTTTCTTCTTTAGAGCCTCCTAAGTTCACACGGACCCCGGCCAGAGTGTCCGTGGTCCGTCCAGGTCAGACTCATGTGTTTGAGTGTCAGGTGACCGGCACACCTGAGATTGACACCTGCTGGTTCAGAGAGGGTTCTGAGATCAGTGCCGGCGATCGGTACCGAACCGCTTTTGTTAATTCTGTGGCCACTTTGGAGATTTGTTGGCCTGAAAGTAAAGACAGCGGCCTTTACTACTGTGAGGCGCGCAATGAGGCTGGCAGCGAGAGCTGCAGCATGGAGCTGAAGGTCAAAGGTCAGTCACATGTGAAGATGGGGACGAGCTGTGAACTGTTTCAGCATTGTGGGTTTTTAATCTTAAGTGTTACATGACTAGTTTCTCTTCCTAAGTGGAAAACAACCAACAGCTGGTAAGCGGTAAGGTACTGATAAGGATGAACTCACCATGTCCCCGTGGTTGTTTTGCAGTGTGAAAACCAAAGGATGTTCTCACCAATCCATCATGGTGTCACTGCAGATGCTTATTTTCTGCTCACGTGTTCATCTAAAACCCAGAGTCAGAAAAAGTTGGGACGGGATGGAAAATGATAAAATAAAATATAAATCCAGTCTCTGTATTCTCCTCTTCTGCAGCCATGGCCTTTGTGTTTGATCTGGAGCACATTGTGTCCACTTTTTCAAAAAGAAAAAAAAGGTCTGGAATGCTGCTTGCGGATTCTGGGTTAACATGAGGCTCCTTTTTACACAGTAAAGGTTTAAGTGACATTTGTGAATGTAAGTCTGTACTGTAGCAAAGATTTCCCAAAGTACTCTCATGTCCATATGGTTATATCATCTATTGATGAATGAGTGTCATTGATGCAGTGCCGTCTGAGGGATCAGAGGTCACGGGTGTTCAGTTTAGGTTTGCACTCTTGCCCTTGACAGACTAAAATTCCTCCAGATTCCTTGAATTGTTTGATGATATTTTACACTTCAGAGGGAGAAAGATGCAAATCTATTCCCATCTTTCTTTGAGGAACATTGTTTTGAAACATTTCTATAATGTTCTCACACATTTGTTGACAGACTGAAGATTCTCTGTCCATCTTTGCTCCTCAGAGACTTATAGCCTTTCATGCAAACTGCTTTTGGACCAAATCAGGATTCATATCACTAATTTTTAAATACCATGATTAAACTTCTTACCTCATTAGTAAGTAAGTCTGTTTTGACTGCTCGCTTGTTTTCACTCAGGGTCGCCACAGCAGAACCAAGGTGGATCCACATGCTGATTTGGCACAAGTTTTACACCGAATGCCTGTCTGGCACAATTCCACATTGCATGTAGAAATGTGACAGAGGTGGGATTTGAACCTTATCCCTTCTTTGGAATGTGTTTTAGGCCTTAAATGTAGGAATGGATGAATTTTAACAAATTAAATTGAGCAGAAAAAAACTTGAAATATGTTGGATTTGTACCGTCCACAGTGGAACAGGAGTCAAAGTAAATATAAGAATCACTGTGTGTGTGTGTGGGGGGGGGGTAAATTAGTTTGTTTGTTTTTTCCGTACAGCCCCAAGTTTTTGGGAAGTACGGGATTTGCAGTTGTATTTATTGCTTGGCCATTACCCAGTTGCAGCTCTATTTTAATCTGTATTTTGACTCTTGTAGAGAAGAAATTCTTCTCATTCTTCTCTACAAGAGTCAAGACAGAAGTCAGACCACCAGAGCAAGAATTTTAGCTGAGGAAGCTTCTGCGATTTGAAGTGAAACGTCCTCGCGTCAAGTAACTCAGGCCAGTCAAAGATTCAAGCTTCTCTACTATGGAAACCACCTGGACAACTGAGAGCCTACACAGAAACACTGCTGTAATGTGGTCATTCATTCATTCATTCATTCATTCATTCACTCATTCATTCAGCATTGGATCAGTAAAGGTGATGAAAACCTAAAGCTGTGCTTATCGGAGGAGTTTGATGAGTTCTGAAGTTAAAATGTGCGTCACTAAGGAAGTCTTGATGAAAATGAGATGTTTGTTTTTTGCTCTCCTCTCAGCGCCACCGTCGTTTGTTAGCGATCTGTCTTCAGCTGACGTTGTGAAGGGCTCCAGTGCTCATTTTGAATCTCAGGTCACTGGCTCAGCTCCTTTTGATGTAAAGTGGCACAAAGACGGGAAGGAGATCAAACCCAGCGCTAAATATGGATTTTCCCAGGTCAAGGGCAACCTGGGTCTTGATGTGCACAAATGTGACGCGGTAGATGTTGGGGAATATCAGTGTACCGTGACTAACGAGGTGGGAAGCTGTAGCTGTAAAACTACGTTAACCATCAAAGGTTGGTCTCGTTAGAAAGACTGATGTGTTTTATCGTTCGTTGCTGCTGCATCTAATGGACGTTTACTTGGTCTTCCTGATAGAACCTCCAACGTTTGTCCAGAAGATTGAGAACACTGCCACTGTTCTGGGTAAAATGGCAGAATTTCGGTGTGTGGTGAAGGGTTCGCCCACTCTTTCAGTACAATGGCAAAAAGATGAGAACTGGATCTTGGAGGATGCAAATATTGAGAGAACATTTGAGAACAATGTGGCTACGCTCAGGATTTCTGCCTGTGAGGCGAGTCACAGTGGAAAATATACCTGCCAGGTGGTAAACGAGGCCGGTCAGGATAAATGCTTCGCCACCCTGACGGTGCAAGGTATAATCGCTGTGCTTAGCTTCAAAGCTGCTCCCACAGAGAGGAGATGGCTGATCTGTCCTTTGTTTGCATTGTAGAGCCTCCGGAGATCACAGAAAAACCAGAGATGATAAAGGTGACAGTTGGTGATCCAGTCAGTCTGGACTGTAAAGTGAAAGGTTCTCCTGAGCTCAGAGTGAAATGGAAGAAAGATGGCAGGGAGATTCAGTCCATCAGACGACACAAGCTGAGCTTTCAGAACAATGTGAGCAGGCTCACAATTCAGTCCGCTCAGAAAGAGGACCAAGGAGACTATGTCTTTGAGGTCGCCAACCACATCAGCAGCTGCCACTGCCAAGTCAAAGTCATTGTTCTAGGTTGGTGCTCAGAGTGACATCCTGTGCTCTTTTGTACCATGTTCTAAGTGTTTAATTATTTCTTTGGTAACAGAACAAATCATTCCTCCGAGCTTCATCAAACCCCTGGTAGACATGCACGAGATTTTGGGCTCCTTTGTTCACATCTCCTGCACATTTTCTGGGTCTCTGCCGATCACCGTGGAATGGCAGAAAGACGGGCAGAAAATCTCTAGTGGTGTAAAACACAAACTCGTTCAGCAGGACAATTCAGTGTCCGTTGAAATGGAACACCTGGAGAGGTCTGACGCAGGATCCTACACCTGCAAACTGACCAACATGGCAGGAGTGTGCCAATGCATGGGTTTGCTCAGGGTCAAAGGTTAGACCATGTCTTTTGTTTGTGTTCGCTCATGCAGTCGTTTCCATGAAGGTGAGGCTGTTTCTAACCTGGTCCATATTGTTCTCTTCAGAACCTCCCAGCTTCGTGGTGGTTCCTGAGTCCCAGGTGGCTCTGCCCAATGCCACTGTGCAGTTCAAAGGCACATTTAAGGGAACCGCTCCTTTCACAGTAAAATGGTTCAAGGAGGACATGGAGCTCATGACGGGTCCCACTTGTTTCACTGGGCTGGAGGGGACCTCTTGCTTTTTAGAGCTCTGTCTGCTGGCTGTCACTCAGAGTGGACTTTACACATGCCAAGTCACCAATGAGGCTGGTTCTGCACGCTGCAGTGCGGATTTGACAGTCAAAGGTTGTATTTATGTCTTTCAGATCAACTCTTGGTGGTGAAGTCCTGCTACGTTTGTTTTCCGTGCTCACCCATGTGTTTTCTGCTGCAGCTTCTCTTTAAGAACTGTTGGTTGTGTTTTGTGTGGAAGCTGCGTTTTCTCGACCTGCCTGCTTCTTCTTCTGTCTGCACCTGCTGCTTGTAGCTGTTGATGCTTCCTGCAGCTAATGTATCTGTATTTTGGCTTTCCAGAACCACCTGGGTTTGTACTGAAACTTCCCGCCACTAAGTGTGTGAAGCAGGGAGAGCCACTCCACATGGAGTGCAAAGTGAGTGGCTCCGCCCCGCTCAAAGTCACCTGGTACAAACATGATACCAAGGTCATAGACGGGAGGAACTGCAGGATGTCTTTTGTTGACACTGTAGCGGTTCTGGAACTGCTGTCCTCCGGCTTTGATGATGATGGCGTTTACACCTGTGAAGTTCAGAATGACGCTGGCAGCATCAGCTGCAGCACCACGCTAACCGTTAAAGGTCAGCCTCTCCGCGGCTAGCATGCAACAAACAAAACATTCCACTCACAGTGCAGAGATTCCCAGGACACTCACATGTGCTGATGATTACACCTGTTTGTTAGCTGTAGTTCCTTCAGCCTTTGATCACAGCTTCGTCATTGTAGATCCAGGAACTTTCCACATGTTTGGGTAGAATACATTCTATTGTCCCAGTGGGAACATTCCTTGTTTTTGGAATATTGTAACAGCAAAGCTCTGGGAAAAGTTCTATCAAATTTGTTTAGTTCCTGAAAAGTTTCACAGCGAGTTCTTGATTTGTTTTGGATGATCTTCAGCAGCAGCAGCTCCGGCTTCTTCAGCCTCTCAAACAATTCTGCCAAACAAACTTCAACAAAAACAGCACAGCTTTTACCCAGATGTCTTTATTTCATTTCATTTTCAGATTCCCTCGACTCGCGAGCTTCACTGATATTATTCTCTTTTCATTCTTCACCTGATAATCATTCCATTATTTTTGTGTCTCTCCTAAAATGCTGCATTTGTCCTGATTTTGACTTTATATCAAAAGCTGCTGTCTGAAATTAAGAATTACAAAAAAGTCCTTGATAAATCAGCTGTTTTAGCTGTCGAGTCTCAAACCTCCACTCCACATTATCTCATTACCGTTCCAGCAATATTTGACAAAAATGTCTGTAGCTATGGTTACATAGTCACACACCCACAAGAACCCTCGAACCTCAACTGTGCTTATAACAAACTTACTGCAGGTCCAGTCGTGGTTCCAGTCGACCTCTTCAGCTTCTCTGTGGTTCCAAAAATCCTTGATTTAAAAAAAAAAAAAATTCTGTAGTACTTCTTCTAACAACCTTCTGTAGCAACTCCAGTATCTTGGTTGTCATCTCGTCTTTGCTGCAGTTCTTTCTACACTTTCCACAACACTGACTGCAAACACGGACACACTGAACCACACTGAAGTCAGCTTCAAGCTCTTTGTCCGTGTTTCGACCCCTTTAACACGTTACCCATCTTTTTGTAGACCCTCCGTCTTTTGTCAAAGTCCCTGAGCCTGTTGAGGGGCTGAAGGGGAAGGATGTGAGTCTGTGCTGCGAGCTGAGCGGTACAGCTCCATTCCAGGTGGTCTGGTACAAAGACAGAAAGCCTCTGATGGAGAGCAGGAAGTATAAGATGGTGAGCGAGGGCGGTTCGGCTACGCTGCATGTCGGTGGGATAGAGGCCTCGGACGTCGGCGAGTACGAGTGCAAAGTGTCGAACAGTGTAGGAAGTGACACCTGCCAGACGGCACTTAAACTCAGAGGTCAGTAGATGGTCTGAAATGAAGATCATGATTTTTGGGTTTTCATGACTGTGTCACTTTTGCTGACTTGCCTTTTGGGTTTGTTTCCTCTCCTCAGAGCCGCCGTCATTTGTGGAGAAACTGTCAAACATGACAGTGATACTGGGAGAGGAGGTGACCCTTGTGGTCACTGTTAAAGGCTCTGAACCCATTATTGTGTCCTGGGTTCAGGACAAGGATCACATACTCAGGGACAGTGACAACATGAAAATCACCTTTGAGAACAACAAGGCTGTTCTTAAAGTCTTTAAAGCTGACGCAGCCGTGGCAGGAAAATACACGTGTCAGTTAAGAAACGATGCCGGCAGTGTGGAGTGTTTCGCTCACTTGACGGTTTTAGGTTTGTAGAAGTATAATTCTCTCTTTCTCTTTCTCTTTTTGATGGTTGCTGTTTGGTTTTTCACTGCAGCTTGAGTTTAAAATGTTCTGCCCATTCTCTGTGAATTTTCAGAGCCGGCTCAGATCGTGGATAAGCCCGAGGTTCTGAGCGTGACAGCAGGTGATATTGCCGCCCTGGAGGTCAAAGTGTGTGGAACGCCGCAGCTCATCCCTAAGTGGTTCAGACATGGCACTGAGCTGACCTCTGGCAAGAAATACAAAATTTCATTTTCTAGGATGATTTCCAGCCTGAATGTTCTCTCTGCGGAGAAACTAGATGCTGGAGAATACACCTTTCAGGTCATGAATGAAGTTGGGAAAGACCTGAGTAAAATTAATCTGAATGTTTTAGGTTGGTTTCCTTTTTTGACCTGCAGAATACAGGTTTGTTTGTTTGTTTTTTTATTGGCTGATGGGATGCTGTTGGTGTCTCTGCCCCATACAGATAAGATCATTCCTCCAACCTTCACCAGGACTTTGAAGGACTGTGACACAGTTGTTGGAATAGTGGGAGAGATGGAGTGCAAAGTATCAGGGTCACCACCTTTCATTGTCTCCTGGTACCACGATGAGGAGGAGATCCAGAGCGGTCCAAATTATGAGATTTCATTCAGTGATAACAGCTGCACACTCCGGGTTCCCACCCTGAAACTGTCTGACTCCGGAGTCTACAAATGTAAAGCTGTCAACAAGGCCGGATCCAGCCAAACCAGTGCCTCCTTGGTGGTCAGAGGTCAGTATGTCCATTGATCTCCTTCTCGCTATCCAGCAGAGAACTCCTGCAGGAAGACCTTTAGTTTCATGTGTAAACTCAGAGTTTCCCAGGTGAACCCTGAGCTGCCGTTTGCACAGCGACTGAGGGGATGACCTCGTACATACGTGTGACCAGAATGAGTGATTCTGGATTCCAGAACTCACCCAGAATGACCCAGACAACAGTTCTGAATGTCCAGTAAAGAACACAGACTCTGTCAGCTTTACTTTCAGAGTGAATGATGAAGTGACAGAACAAGTCGGGTCTGATTTACTAAGATCCCAGATAACAAGTGCTAAATTATCTGGGTTTTCCAAACTTTTTTTTTAGTTGGAGTAATTATGACAGCGAGCGGTGACGTGATGCAGACAGAGATTCAGTCAGCCACTTGCAGCTCTGCACCTTGTGATCATTTACACATGACCTCTGACACGTAACTGAGCGTGTTCATGCGCTGCTAACTTAAAAAAAAAGATCTACTGTTTCAGACATTTAATTATTGTCCCGTTGATGTTATTTCAGCAAATTAGTGGATAATTACACTGCGTTCTGTCAGTGGAACACACACAGAACCGATTAAATCAGCTGTGATCAGCACACACAGACTCTGAGGTGTGTGTGTGTGTGTGTGTGTGTGTGTGTGTGTGCGCGCGCGCGCGCGTGTGCTGAGGACAAAGTGTGACACAAACTTAATTAATTTGAATTTCTTTTCTGTTTTCTTCTCATTCACACAAAACAAGGTTCACATTAGAGAAAGACATTTTTTTTATGTTCATCACAAAGTGACTTTAAAGTCCATCAGGACTCACACAAAAATGCACTTTGTGCTCAGCACAGAAAAGCTCAGAACTTTGATCCTCCTGTGACACATGGAGACATTTGTTCTTAACGAAACAAGCAGATTATAAACCAGCCGTTCACTCTTTAAATATGTCCAACATTTACCATGAGTGGTTTCTTTAAATCTTCTGTCTGCGAGTACGCGGCGGCATCGCAGCTGCTGGAACCAGCAGTCTGTCAAACACAGCACCCAGGTTTCAAACGCACAATATGCAGACGCAATCACAACCCAATGAATGTACGTTTGATGTTGTTAAATCTTGGCGCATGTGCAAAATTCACATATTTCTATGTCCACTGCCCAGACTTTTGCAGACTCAGGTGGACACACCCCAAATTGTATATTCATGAAGGTGAAACGCAATCCTCAGCAGGTGTTTGTGCACATTTACACATCTAAGGGTCCTGTCCCACTGGCGTTTAGGAGGATTTGTGGATGGAATGCGCACAAAAGTGGCCCACATCCACCAAACAACCGCAATAACCGTGTAACATTCCTGTATGAGTCGGCCGCCATCCGAACATGTCCGTGATCATCTGCAGAGACACGCGTGTCCGCAGCCAGGATTTTTGAGCCGCTCAAAAATCCTGCTGCGGATGAGATCCGCATCACTGCCTGAACACATACTGAAGACATACGCAGGACATACACAACCAACACGCTGCATATCCCCTGTCATCCGCTGATATCCGCAACCAACAGGTTGGCGCGGCTTGGCAGCGGACCGGGACAGTGGACCGGGACAGCGTGCAAAACAGATATGACGCGTGCCCAGCACGGCCACATCACAGTCGCAAATGTTATGTCGCGCATGCAGACAGAGTGGGCACAGATGGAGCGAGTGCATCACGGCCGCTGTGCTCCTCATGAGGCACCTCCGCGGTCGCCTTCGCTTCTGTTCCCTGTTATATCCGCTTTTCTCCCTCATGTATTCGCTAATCCACCCCGGGACATTTGTCATTTCCGCCCACCTTTGTTGCGGATGCTCAGCTTTTGTCTCCTCATTTCATGCGCAAATCCTCCTAAACGCCAGTGGGACAGGGCCCTAAACCTTTTAGTATTTCAGGCCTGTTCCCGCCGTAGTTAAGTTGACTAAACAGTTTCCTGTGGAGGTCTTTCAGCTCAGTTCAATCACTCAGTAATAAATTTAAAAACTAATACATCCGTCTCAGAGAGGGGAACCTCAGGTTTAGGTTTCATGGCTAACTGTGTCCCACCTGGACTCAGAACACCTTGGGTTCAAACAGGAGGAACATGTAGATGCAGCCCTGGAGAAGATGAGGATAAAGCATGGACAGATCACTCCAGCAAGATTTTACCACAAACTGTGAAAACTGGCACAGAGCAGGTTCACCGCATGTTAATGAATTCAGATCACATGTTCTGTTTGATTATGAAAAATACATTTGTGCTCAAAAGGTTACATACTCTGGCAGAATTTTACTTTTTTGGCCATTTTTTTTTAGAGAATATGAATGACAACACAAAAAAAATCACCACTCTGATCTTCATAGTGGAGAAGGATGTTCTTTCACCAGAACAGATCAAATCTAGGCTCACACCTCAGATGGACCTTCTGGCAATTTGCAGCTAAACTTTCAGGTCTTCTTGTGAAGAAAATGCTCCTCTGTAGCACGTCATACATGAAGCTGGATAACTGCTGATACAAAATGCACAATGTCTCCAGTCACAGAAGCCTGGAACTTCTTCTGGGTTGTCTGGGTGTCTTGGTGGCTTTCCTCACTCTTCTTCAGTTTCTGAGAACTGTCTGCTCCACACAGATTGACCACAGAGTGTCAAACTGTTTGTATTTCTTCATAACTGATGTCAGTAAAGTCTGAGACATATTGAGTGGCAGCTTCACCATCAGAGAGCCTCGACCACAACAGACTGAAACACACAGTATGAAGAACAGGGGGACGGAAACTTATGATCATGTGGGTCGTTTCTGTTGTCATTATGATTAAAAGAGAGGAAACACAATAAATGTCTTCACCCAACCACCAACCATGAGGGAAAACACGTTACTGTGTTATCATTCATATTTATGGAAAAAAAAAATCAACAATTCTGCCAGAGGATGTAAACTTCTGGAGTCGGAGTCCACTGTGTTGATGTCCTTTATGATCTTGCTTGCATCCAGAACCTCCATCTTTTGTGGTGCCGCCGCAGCCTGTAGAGACCCTGCCAGGTGCTACGGTAACCTTCTCAGCCATAGTTAAAGGCAGCGTCCCCCTCAGGCTGAAGTGGTTCAGAGGCACCAAAGAGATCCTCCCAGGACGGGGATGTAATTTCTCCCTGAAGGACAATCAGGTGGTTCTGGAGCTTTTCCAGGTGGACAGGTCTCACGCTGGAGAGTACATCTGCCAGATCATCAATGATGCCGGAAAGAACAGCTGCCCCGTCAACCTGATGGTCAAAGGTCAGTTCCTTCTTACCGCCGTCTTTGCAGGATTTGAAAGTCACAGCCACAGATGTCGGAAATTAAAGTCTTTAGTTTTTAATTCATCTGGATCAGTCCGATGGGGTCGTGTGAAGGCAGATCCACATCATCCATCAGCAGTTCACAGGAAATGTTTCTTGTCTTTCAGTTTGGATTTTGATTCCAATGTTTTTGTTTACTTCATCTTCACACTGCTGAAAATTCTTCTTCACTGAATTCAGAATTTTGGAAAAAATTTAATTTATATAGCACCAAATCACAACAAAGCTGCCGCAAGACGCTTCACACGAGTAAGGTCTAACCTTACCAACCCCCAGAGCAAGAACACAGGTGACAGTGGTAAGAAAAACTCCCTCTGATGATATTGAGGAAGAAACCTCAAGCAGACCAGACTCAAAGGGGTGAGGGTAAGGTTTTTAAAAAGCTTTACAAAGGTGAAGAAACAGAAAACGGGAATTCAAAACAAAATGACATAACAACAAAAGAACATGTATTTGATGAGAAGTCCACAGAGGCAGTTATGCCACAGGCAGGGGTCATCCAGCAGTCCTCATGCCGTCAGTGGGCCTACTCCCATGGCAACATCCATTCCAATAGCAGACTGCAGTGCGACATCAACTTCAGGCCTGGCATCCCACGATCAGTCCAGCACCCTGTGACCTGCAGCCATCAATCCTCCAATTCTATGTGATGTTATCCATACCTCGGACAGAGAGAACAAGAGCAGAATCAGTCAACCAGAAGAACTAAACCTAAGGTATAATTCATCCACAGTAAATCACCAGGAAAGCCCAGAAAATAGAAATGTGATCACCGGCCACTAGCCCCAAGCCTCACTAACAGACCCAAAATTTAGATAAAGTTGAGGCAGACACCTGTTCTGTTACTAATAAAATGAATTTAAAAGAGTAAAAAACATAGTTCCATACTATGCCAGTATGCTAGCCATACGAAAGGGAAAATAAGTGCGTCTTAAGCCTGGACTTGAAAGTCTCCACAGAATCTGTTTTATTGATGCAGGGAGATCATTCCACAGAACAGGGGCACGATAAGAGAAAGCTCTGTGACCTGCAGACTTCTTATTCACCCTAGGGATACAAAGTAGTCCTGCACCCTGAGAACACAAAGCCCAGGCTGGTACGTAAGGTTTAACCCCTTAACGCCCGAATTTATATAGTTGTATATAAAAAAATGTTTTGTGTGTGTTTTTGCCTTTAAGTAGATGGTAAATAATGTTGAGATTATTAATTTCACTTCTGCACAAAAACTAGATAGTAATATTGGGTATTCTGGTAATGACTTTATGTTATAATGTTATAATAATAATGATGGTATGTTGCAAATTTGCGACAACAGGCATACAGGTCAATTTGGTAAGTTGCATATTTGAGTCAGGGATTGTAGCATATATGCGACGATGGGCGTCAAGGGGTTAATTAGGTCAGCTAAATAGGGAGGTGCCAGTCGGTGAACAATTTTATAGGTTAGTAACAGAACCTTAAAATCTGATTTCACTGGCACAGGTAGCCAGTGAAGAGACGCCAAAATGGGTGTAATGTGGTCAAACTTTCTGCTTCCTGTCAAAGGTCTGGGAGTAGCATTTTGAACCAATTGGAGAGCCCTAATGCTGGACTGCGGTAAACCAGAAAATAGAACATTGCAGTAGTCCAATCTAGAAGAAACAAACGCATGGATCAGGGTTTCAGCATCAGCCATAGACAGGATGGGACAAATCTTCGCTATGTTTCGCAGGTGGAAGAAAGCATCCATCTGTCCATCCATTTTCTTCCGTTTATCCGGAGTCGGGTTGTGGGGGCAGAAGCTCAAGCAAAGCCGCCCAGACCTCCCGATCCACACACACCTCCCCCAGTTCCTCCGGGGGAACCCCAAGGCGTTCCCAAGCCAGCCGAGAGATGTAGTCCCTCCAGCATGTCCTGGGTCTTCCCTGGGGCCTCCTCCCAATGGGACGTGCCCGGAACACCTCTCCAGCGAGGCGTCCAGGGGGCATCCGGAAAAAATGCCCGAGCCACCTCAACTGACTCCTTTCGACATGGAGGAGCAGCGGCTCGACTCCGAGCTCCTCCCGAGTGACAGAGCTCCTCACCCTATCTCTAAGGGAGCGCCCAGCCACCCTGCAGAGGAAACTCATCTCGGCCGCTTGTACTCATGATCTCGTTCTTTCGGTCATGAGCCAAATCTCATGACCATAGGTGAGGATCGGAACGTAGATCGATCAGTAAATTGAGAGCTTTGCCCCCCTACTCAGCTCTCTCTTCACCAGCGACCGCATCACTGCAGATGCTGCACCAATCCGTCTATCGATCTCACGCTCCATCTGTCCCTCACTCGTGAACAAGACTCCGAGATACTTAAACTCCTCCACTTGAGGCAAGGACACTCCACCGTCCTGAAGAGGGCAAAGCACCTTTTTCCGGTTGAGAACCATGGCCTCGGATTTGGAGGTGCTGATTTTCATCCCGGACGCTTCACACTCGGCTGCAAACCACCCCAGTGCACGCTGAAGGTCCTGATTTGACCAGCCAACAGAACCACATCGTCCGCAAACAGCAGAGACGAGATTCTGTGGTTCCCAAACCAGACCCCCTCTACACCCTGGCTGTGCCTAGAAATTCTGTCCATAAAAATAATGAACAGAACTGGTGACAGAGGGCGGAGGCCAACGTGCACTGGAAACAGGTTTGACTTACTACCGGCAATGCGAACCAAGCTCCTGCTGCGGTCGTACAGGGACCGGATAGCCCTTAACAAAGGACCCCAGACCTCGTACTCCCGGAGCACTCCCCACAGAGTGCCCCGAGGGACACAGTCGAATGCCTTCTCCAGATCCACAAAACACATGTGGACTGGTTGGGCGAACTCCCATAAACCCTCGAGCACCCGATGGAGCATGTAGAGCTGGTCCAGTGTGCCGCGACCAGGACGAAAACCACACTGCTCCTCCTGAATCCGAGGTTCGACCATCGGTCAAATTCTCCTCTCCAGTACTCTGGAATAGACCTTACCGGGGAGGCTGAGGAGTGTGATCCCCCTATAGTTGGAACACATCCTCCAGTCCCCCTTCTTAAACAGAGGGACCACCACCCCGGTCTGCCAATCCAGAGGCACTGTCCCCGATTGCCATGCGATTTTGCAGAGGCATGTCAGCCAAGACAGTCCCACAACTTCCAGAGACTTAAGGTACTCAGGACGGATTTCATCCACCCCAGGAGCCTTGCCACCGAGGAGCTTTCTAACCACCTTGGTGACTTCGGCCTTGGTAATGGATGAGTCCGCCTCTGAGTCCCCAGTCTCTGCTTCCTCTTTGGAAGACGTGACGATGGGATTGAGGAGATCCTTGAAGTACTCCTTCCACCGCCCGACAACATCCCCAGTCAGGGTCAACAGCTCCCCACCCGAACCGTAAACAGTGCTGGTGGAGAGCTGCTTCCGCCTCCTGAGGCGTCGGACGGTTTGCCAGAATCTCTTCGAGGCCGACCGACAGTCCTCCTCCATGGCCTCCCCGAACTCCTCCCAGACCCGAGTTTTTGCCTCTGCAACCGCACGGGCTGCAGCATGCTTGGCCTGCCGGTACCTGTCAGCTGCCTCTGGGGTCCCACCTATCAACAAAGATAAGTAGGACTCCTTCTTCAGCTTTACGGCATCCCTTACTTCCGGTGTCCACCACCGGGTTCGGCCATTGCCGCTGCGACAGGCACCAGAGACCTTGCGACCACAGCGACGAGCGGCCACATCAACAATGGAGGTGGAAAACATGGTCCACTCGGACTCCATGTCTCCAACCTCCCCCGGGATCTGGGAGAAGCTCTCCCGGAGGTGGGAGTTGAAGACCTCGCTGACAGAGGGTTCCGCCAGTCATTCCCAGCTGACCCTCACGATACGTTTGGGCCTGCCAGGTCTGACCGGCTTCCTCCTCTCCCAGCGGATCCAACTCACCACCAGGTGGTGATTGGTCGACAGCTCTGCCCCTGTCTTCACTCGAGTGTCCGAGACACGTGGCCGAAGATCAGATGATACAACTACAAAGTCGATCATCGACCTCCGGCTCAGGGTGTCCTGGTGCCACGTGCACTTATGGACGCCCTTGTGCTCGAACACGGTGTTTGTGATGGACAAACTTTGACTAGCACAGAAGTCCAACAACTGAACACCACTCGGGTTCAGATCGGGGAGGCCGTGCTTCCTGATCACCACCCTCCAGGTCTCACTGTTGCCACCCACGTGGGCGTTGAAATCCCCCAGGAGAACAATGGGGTCCCCAGTCGGAGCACTATCTAGTACCCCTCCCAGGGACTCCAAGAAGGTCGGGTACTCTGCACTGCTGCTCGGCCCATAGGCTGAGACAATGGTGAGAGACCTGTCCCCGACCCGAAGGCGTAGGGACGCGACCCTCTCGTTCACCGGAGTGAACTCCAACACATGGCGACTGAGCTGGGAAGCAATAAGCAATGCGACCCCAGCTCGCCGCCTCTCCCCGTGGGCAATGCCAGAAAAATGAAGCATCCAGCCCCTCTCCAGGAGTTGGGTACCAGAGCCCAAGCTGTGCGTGGAGGTGAGCCTGACTATCTCTAGTCGGTATCTCTCAACCTCCCGCACAAGCTCAGGCTCCTTCCCCCACAGCGAGGTGACATTCCACGTCCCAACAGTCAGGGGCTGTGGGCATGGACCGGGCCACCGGGCCACCCGCCCTCAACCGCCACCCAATCCTCTCTGCACCCGACCCCCATGGCCCTCTCTGCAGGTGGTGAACCCACAGGAGGGCGGGCCCACGTCACTCTTTCGGGCTGAGCCCGGCCGGGCCCCATGGGCTAAGGCCCGACCACCAGGCGCTCGCGCGCAAGCCTCAACCCCAGGCCTGGCTCCAGGGTGGGGCCCCGGCTCCGCCATACCGGGCGACATCTCGGTCCTTGATTTTTTACTGGTCATGGAGGTTCTGAACTGCCCTTAGTCTGACGTGTCACCTAGGACCTGTTTGCCTTAGGAGACCCTACAGGGAGCACAAAGCCCCCGACAACTAGGATCATCCGGGTACGCAAACTCCCCCACCACGATAAGGTGGCAGCTAGAGGGGGAGGAAGAAAGCAGTCCTCGTAATATCTCTAATGTGGTGGTCAAAGGACAATGTAGGATCAAAAATTACCCCAAGTTTCCTCACTTTGTCAGTATGATGTATGACACATGAACCTAGGCTAAGTGTTAACTGGTCAAATTGATGCTGATGTTTCACTGGACAAAGAAGCATCATTTCATTTCACCACATTATATTCAGTTAAAAACATTCACATCACAGCCATCTCCCCTCTCTTCTGGTGTTCCCCAAGGCTCTGTCCTTGGTCCCATCCTTTTCATTATCTATCTTCTCCCCCTTGGTAACATATTTCGGAATCATTCAATTTCATTGCTATGTGGGTGACACCCAGCTGTACCGTTCCACCAGATATAATTTCTCCACCTAGTCTTTGGTCTTCCCCAGGGTCTCCTCCCTGCAGGGCTTGCCTGGAACACCTCCCTCGGGAGGTGCCCAGGGGGCATCCTTACCAGATGCTCAAACCACCTCAGCTGGCTCCTTTTCAACACAAAGGAGCAGTGGCTCTACTATGAGCTCCTTACAAAGGACTGAGCTTCTCACCTTATCTCTAATACCACCCTCCTAAGGAAACCCATTTTAGCCACTTGTACCCGTGATGTAGTTCTTTCAGTCATGACCATAGATGAGAGTAGGAACAAAGATTGACCAGTAGATTGAGAGCTTCACCTTTTGGCTCATCTCCCTTTTTGTCACAACAGTACAGCAGAGGGAATGCAACACTGCTGCGCCAATTCTCTGGCCAGTCTCACGCTCCATTGTCCTCTCACTCATGAACAAGACCCCGAGGTACTTGAACTCCTTCACTTGGGGCAAGACCTCATTCCCTACTCAGAGTAGGCAATCCTTCAGTTTCCTGTTGAGAACCATGGCCTTAGATTTAGAGGTGCTGATCCTCATCCCAGTCGCTTCACACTCGGCTGTGAACTGATCCAGTGAGTGTTGGAGGTCACAGGCCAAAGAAGCTAACAGGACGACATCATCTGCAAAAAAGCAGTGATGAGACCCTGAGTCCACCAAACTGGAAACCCTCCTCCCCCTGAGTCCTGACCATGAATCTCACAAACAGGATTGGTACAAGGCGCAGCCCTGATGGAGGCCAACCTCCACCGGAAACGAGTCTGACTTAAGCCCAGGTTACACATAGACGGTTTTGTCGGCGGGCAGTATGTAGACTGAAGTTCGCTGTAGTTCCGCCTGTTTTCGCTGTGGAAAGGGGCGGAGCATTTCGCCGGCGTTTTGAGCGCTGTACTAGCCGCAAATGCGTGGATAAAACGCCGCTAAATCCGCCGAATAAAGCGGCGTTTTGACGGCGTAGCATCCGGCACACGTCAGGCAACGGGGGTTAATACCCAGTTCTATCCTTTACAATCGCAGGTTAAGACGCGCGTGAGAACGGCGGTGTTCTGCTGCCGTCGATAATGCCCTGTGTACCGCTGGATTTATCCAGGCAAATCCACTGCCAAGCACCCGAACACAGCTCTGTCTCTCTCTGTGAGTACAGAGATTGGATGGTCCTAAGAATGGACCCCCTCACTCCATACTCCCGCAGCACGTCCCACAGTATCTCCCAGGGTACCCGATCATACGCCTTCTCCAAATCCACAACACACATGTAGAGTGGATAGGCATACTCCCAGGCTCCCTCCAGGATCCTTGTGAGAGTGAAGAGCTAGACAGTTGTTCCACGACCAGGACGGAACCCACATTGTTCCTCTTCAATCAGAGGTTCCACTATCAGCTGAACCCTACTTTCCAGCACCCTGGAGTAGACTCTACCAGGGAAGCTGAGTAGTGTGATGCCCCTGTCGTTGGCACACACTCTCTGGCCTTTATAATATGGGGACCACCACCCCAGTTTGCCACTCCTTAGGCACTGTCCCAGACCTCAACTCAATGTTGAAGAGACGCCTAATCCAAGACAGTCGCTCCCACATCTCAGCACTGTTCACAATTCTTCCATGTGGAATTCTGAAATTATGAATTTTGGGTAAATATAGACTTTTTTGGGTGAAAACAGGGGAATTCACTCAAAATACATCATGTTCCTGAATTGCATAGCCGAGGAGAAAAAAGTCACCAATATAACATAGCATTCAAGAACATTTTAGAAGAGAACCTCAACTCCCAGCACAAGTTTTTCCAGCAGTGTGCATCTCACGGGACAGTTTGCAGGCTGAACATTTCACCTGCTGCTTCAGGTTGCTATCAGGACCTGAGACAAGACGGGGCTGGACACAAATGCAGGACTCAAAGTCAGGAGATCCATGTTCAGAGTTCTTTACTGGGAAGACGTGCGTGGTCCAGTGCACAAAAAGGCAGTCAGCAAACAGCAACAGTCACCAAAGCATCAGGCAAAGAGGCAGAGACCAAAAAAAACAGACAGGGGGTTCAAAAAAGACAGCTAGGCAGTCAAGACAAAAAACAGAGAAGACAGGCTGGAAAGGAAGGCAACAAGGCACCACGATCTGGTAGGGTAGAAAGAGGAAAGAGAGAATTAAATATGGAGAGTAATGAGCCAGTGATGAGGGACGTGTGAAGGAAAGATCCAGAGCAGGGCGTGGAGAGCAGAAGGAAACCGCCCACAACAAGTCACCCAGGTGACAGAGAAGAAAATGCAGTAACCAAAATCACAAGCAGAAAATGAACAGAGAAGACATCATACAAATACATCAAAAATACACATCCTGACAACAGAAATACCTCACAGTTTCATTACAATGTCTGTTTGCACAAATGACTCTTCAAAAATTTACAGCTCTGTGTCAAGAATTTTATGTCCAGTATAACATAATTTTCTTCAGTTACACTTTGTGTGGAAACCCTTTGGATGAACTCTGGTTTAAATGGACTCAGGTCCACCTGCTTTGACATTCTGGGTTAAATTGGACCAAAATGACATTTTCTGAAAATGAACCAGCTGAACTTTGAACAAAATACCTTTATGTGTATCAATCAATGTGTAAAGTGTTACCGTGCAGTTTCTCTCGTCGATAATGATAAACACGCAGTAAAGACATCATGAATTTACTTAGATAATGACAAACACACGGTAAAGACATCATGAATTTACTTAGATAATGATAAACACGCGGTAAAGACGTCGTGCTTTTACTTAGATAATGATAAACACGCGGTAAAGACGTCGTGCATTTACGTAGATAATGATAAACACGCGGTAAAGACGTTGTGCGTTTACTTAGATAATGACAAACACGCGGTAAAGACATCATGAACTTACTTAGATAATGACAAACACACGGTAAAGATGTCATGCATTTACCTAGATAATGATAAATACGCGGTAAAGACATCATGAATTTACTTAGATAAAGATAAACACGCGATAAAGACATCATGAATTTACTTAGATAATGACAAACACACGGTAAAGACGTCGTGCATTTACTTAGATAATGACAAACACGCGGTAAAGACATCATGAATTTACTTAGATAATGATTAACACGCGGTAAAGACATCATGAATTTACTTAGATAATGATAAACACACGGTAAAGACGTCGTGCATTTACTTAGATAATGACAAACACGCGATAAAGACATCATGAATTTACTTAGATAATGACAAACACGCGGTAAAGACATCATGAATTTACTTAGATAATGATTAACACGCGGTAAAGACATCATGAATATACTTAGATAATGATAAACACACGGTAAAGACGTCGTGCATTTACTTAGATAATGACAAACACGCGATAAAGATCATGAATTTACTTAGATAATGATAAACACACGGTAAAGACGTCGTGCATTTACTTAGATAATGAGAAACGCGGTAAAGATGTCGTGCATTTACTTAGATAATGATAAACACGCGGTAAAGACATCATGAATTTACTTAGATAATGATAAACCCGCGGTAAAGACATCATGAATTTACTTAGATAATGACAAACACGTGGTAAAGACATCATGAATTTACTTAGATAATGACAAACGCAGTAAAGACGTCGTGCATTTACTTAGATAATGATAAACACGCAGTAAAGACATCATGAATTTACTTAGATAATGACAAATATGCAGTAAAGACATCATGAATTTACTTAGATAATGATAAACACGTGGTAAAGACGTCGTTCATTTATTTAGATAATGACAAACACGCGGTAAAGACGCAATAGAGATAATCACGCAGTATAGACATTGGGCAGTTATTTTGATCGTGATAATCACGCGGTATAGACGTTGGGCAGTTATTTTGATCATGATAATCACGCGGTAAAGACGTCATGCATTTACTTAGATAATGAGAAACACGCGGTAAAGACGTCGTGCATTTACTTAGATAATGACAAACACGCAGTAAAGACATCATGAATTTACTTAGATAATGACAAACACACGGTAAAGACGTCATGCATTTACTTAATGACAAACACGCAGTAAAGACGTCATGAATTTACTTAGATAATGACAAACACGCAGTAAAGACATCATGAATTTACTTAGATAATGACAAACACGCGGTAAAGACGCAATAGAGATAATCACTCAGTATAGACATTGGGCAGTTATTTTGATCGTGATAATCACGCGGTATAGACGTTGGGCAGTTATTTTGATCATGATAATCACGCGGTAAAGACGTCATGCATTTACTTAGATAATGAGAAACACGCGGTAAAGACGTCGTGCATTTACTTAGATAATGACAAACACGCAGTAAAGACATCATGAATTTACTTAGATAATGACAAACACACGGTAAAGACGTCATGCATTTACTTAATGACAAACACGCAGTAAAGACGTCATGAATTTACTTAGATAATGACAAACACGCAGTAAAGACATCATGAATTTACTTAGATAATGACAAACACGCGGTAAAGACATAATGAATTTACTTAGATAATGACAAACACGCAGTAAAGACATCATGAATTTACTTAGATAATGACAAACACGCAGTAAAGACGTCGTGCATTTACTTAGATAATGACAAACACGCAGTAAAGACATCATGAATTTACTTAGATAATGACAAACACGCGGTAACGAGGTCGTGCATTTACTTAGATAATGACAAACACACGGTAAAGACGTCGTGCATTTACTTAGATAATGACAAACACGCAGTAAAGACATCATGAATTTACTTAGATAATGATAAACACGCAGTAAAGACATCATGAATTTACTTAGATAATGATAAACACGTGGTAAAGACGTCGTTCATTTATTTAGATAATGACAAACACGCAGTAAAGACATCATGAATTTACTTAGATAATGACAAACGCGGTAAAGACGTCGTGCATTTATTTAGATAATTACAAACACGCTGTAAAGATGTTGTGCATTTATTTAGATAATGACATGCGGTAAAGACGCGATAGAGATAATCACGCAGTATAGACGTTGGGCAGTTATTTTGATCATGATAATCACGCGGTAAAGATGTAATGCATTTACTTAGATAATGATAAACACGCAGTAAAGATGTCGTGCATTTACTTTGATAATGATAAACACGCGGTAAACATGTGCATTTATTTAGATAATGACAAACACGCGGTAAAGACATCATGAATTTACTTAGATAATGACAAGCACTCAGTAAAGATGTCTTGCATTTACTTAGATAATGATAAACACGCGGTAAAGACATCATGAATTTACTTAGATAATGACAAACACATGGTAAAGACGTCGTGCATTTACTTAGATAATGACAAACACGCAGTAAAGACGTCATGAATTTACTTAGATAATGACAAACGCAGTAAAGACATCATGAATTTACTTAGATAATGACAAACACGCAGTAAAGACATAATGAATTTACTTAGATAATGACAAACACGCAGTAAAGACATCATGAATTTACTTAGATAATGACAAACACGCAGAAAAGACATCATGAATTTACTTAGATAATGACAAACACGCAGTAAAGACATCATGAATTTACTTAGATAATGACAAACACATGGTAATGACGTCGTGCATTTACTTTGATAATGATAAACACGCGGTAAAGATGTTGTGCATTTATTTAGATAATGATAAACACGCAGTAAAGACATCATGAATTTACTTAGATAATGATAAACACGCGGTAAAGACGTCGTTCATTTATTTAGATAATGACAAACACGCAGTAAAGACATCATGAATTTACTTAGATAATGACAAACGCGGTAAAGACGTCATGCATTTATTTAGATAATTACAAACACGCTGTAAAGATGTTGTGCATTTATTTAGATAATGACATGCGGTAAAGACGCGATAGAGATAATCACGCAGTATAGACGTTGGGCAGTTATTTTGATCATGATAATCACGCGGTAAAGATGTAATGCATTTACTTAGATAATGATAAACATGCGGTAAAGATGTCGTGCATTTACTTTGATAATGATAAACACGCGGTAAACATGTGCATTTATTTAGATAATGACAAACATGCGGTAAAGACATCATGAATTTACTTAGATAATGACAAACACTCAGTAAAGATGTCTTGCATTTACTTAGATAATGATAAACACGCGGTAAAGACATCATGAATTTACTTAGATAATGACAAACACACGGTAAAGACGTCGTGCATTTACTTAGATAATGACAAACACGCAGTAAAGACGTCATGAATTTACTTAGATAATGACAAACGCAGTAAAGACATCATGAATTTACTTAGATAATGACAAACGCAGTAAAGACATCATGAATTTACTTAGATAATGACAAACACGCAGTAAAGACATAATGAATTTACTTAGATAATGACAAACACGCAGTAGACATCATGAATTTACTTAGATAATGACAAACACGCAGAAAAGACATCATGAATTTACTTAGATAATGACAAACACGCAGTAAAGACATCATGAATTTACTTAGATAATGATAAACGCGGTAAAGACATCATGAATTTACTTAGATAATGACAAACACGCAGTAAAGACATCATGAATTTACTTAGATAATGACAAACACGCAGTAAAGACATTATGAATTTACTTAGATAATGATAAACATGTGGTAAAGACGTCGTTCATTTATTTAGATAATGACAAACGCGGTAAAGACGCAATAGAGATAATCACGCAGTATAGACATTGGGCAGTTATTTTGATCGTGATAATCACGCGGTATAGACGTTGGGCAGTTATTTTGATCATGATAATCACGCGGTAAAGACGTCATGCATTTACTTAGATAATGAGAAACACGCGGTAAAGACGTCGTGCATTTACTTAGATAATGACAAACGCAGTAAAGACGACATGAATTTACTTAGATAATGACAAACACACGGTAAAGACGTCGTGCATTTACTTAATGACAAACACGCAGTAAAGACGTCATGAATTTACTTAGATAATGACAAACACGCGGTAAAGACATAATGAATTTACTTAGATAATGACAAACACGCAGTAAAGACGTCATGAATTTATTTAGATAATGATAAACACGCGGTAAAAACGTCATGAATTTACTTAGATAATGATAAACATGCGGTAAAGACGTCATGAATTTACTTAGATAATGATAAACACGCGGTAAAGACGTCATGAATTTACTTAGATAATGATAAACACGCGGTAAAGACATCAAGAATTTACTTAGATAATGATAAACACGCAGTAAAGATGTCATGAATTTACTTAATGATAAACGCGGTAAAGACGTCATGAATTTACTAAGATAATGATAAACGCGGTAAAGACGTCATGAATTTACTAAGATAATGATAAACGCGGTAAAGACGTCATGAATTTACTTAGATAATGATAAACGCGGTAAAGACATCATGAATTTACTTAGATAATGACAAACACGCAGTAAAGACATCATGAATTTACTTGGATAATGACAAACACGCAGTAAAGACGTCGTGCATTTACTTAGATAATGACAAACACGCAGTAAAGACATCATGAATTTACTTAGATAATGACAAACACGCGGTAACGAGGTCGTGCATTTACTTAGATAATGACAAACACACGGTAAAGACGTCGTGCATTTACTTAGATAATGACAAACACGCGGTAAAGACATCATGAATTTACTTAGATAATGACAAACACGTGGTAAAGACATCGTGAATTTACTTAGATAATGACAAACACGCGGTAAAGACGTCATGAATTTACTTAGATAATGACAAACACGCAGTAAAGACGTCGTGCATTTACTTTGATAATGATAAACACGCGGTAAAGACATCATGCATTTACTTAGATAATGACAAACACGCGGTAAAGACGTCATGAATTTACTTAGATAATGACAAACACGCAGTAAAGACGTCGTGCATTTACTTAGATAATGACAAACGCGGTAAAGACGTCATGAATTTACTTAGATAATGATAAACATGCGGTAAAGACATCATGAATTTACTTAGATAATGATTACCACGCGGTAAAGACGTCATGAATTTACTTAGATAATGATAAACATGCGGTAAAGACATCATGAATTTACTTAGATAGTGATAAACACCCGGTAAAGACATTGTGCATTTACTTAGATAATGACAAACACGCGGTAAAGATATGAATTTACTTAGATAATGATAAACACGCGGTAAAGACGTCATGCATTTACTTAGATAATGATAAACACGCCGTAAAGACGTCATGAATTTACTTAGATAATGACAAACACACGGTAAAGACGTCATGCATTTACTTAGATAATGACAAACGCGGTAAAGACGTCATGCATTTACTTAGATAATGACAAACGCGGTAAAGACGTCATGCATTTACTTAGATAATGACAAACACGTGGTAAAGACATCATGCATTTACTTAGATAATGACAAACGCGGTAAAGACGTCATGCATTTACTTAGATAATGATAAACATGCGGTAAAGACGTCATGCATTTACTTAGATAATGATAAACACGCGGTAAAGACATCATGAATTTACTTAGATAATGACAAAGGCGGTAAAGACGTCATGCATTTACTTAGATAATGATAAACACGCGGTAAAGACATCATGAATTTACTTAGATAATGACAAACGCGGTAAAGACATCATGAATTTACTTAGATAATGATAAACACGCGGTAAAGACATCATGCATTTACTTAGATAATGACAAACGCGGTAAAGACATCATGCATTTACTTAGATAATGACAAACGCGGTAAAGACGTCATGCATTTACTTAGATAATGACAAACACGCGGTAAAGACATCATGCATTTACTTAGATAATGACAAACACGCGGTAAAGACATCATGCATTTACTTAGATAATGATAAACACGCGGTAAAGACATCATGCATTTACTTAGATAATGACAAACACGCGGTAAAGACATCATGCATTTACTTAGATAATGACAAACACACGGTAAAGACGTCATGCATTTACTTAGATAATGACAAACACGCAGTAAAGACATCATGCATTTACTTAGATAATGATAAACACGCGGTAAAGACATCATGCATTTACTTAGATAATGACAAACACGCGGTAAAGACGTCATGAATTTACTTAGATAATGATAAACACGCGGTAAAGACATCATGAATTTACTTAGATAATGACAAAAACGCGGTAAAGACATCATGCATTTACTTAGATAATGACAAACACGCGGTAAAGACGTCATGAATTTACTTAGATAATGATAAACACGCGGTAAAGACATCATGAATTTACTTAGATAATGACAAACACGCGGTAAAGACATCATGAATTTACTTAGATAATGACAAACGCGGTAAAGACGTCATGCATTTACTTAGATAATGACAAACACGCGGTAAAGACATCATGCATTTACTTAGATAATGACAAACGCGGTAAAGACATCATGCATTTACTTAGATAATGACAAACGCGGTAAAGACGTCATGAATTTACTTAGATAATGACAAACGCGGTAAAGACATCATGCATTTACTTAGATAATGATAAACACGCGGTAAAGACATCATGAATTTACTTAGATAATGACAAACGCGGTAAAGACGTCATGCATTTACTTAGATAATGACAAACACGCGGTAAAGACGTCATGAATTTACTTAGATAATGATAAACATGCGGTAAAGACGTCATGAATTTACTTAGATAATGATAAACATGCGGTAAAGACGTCATGAATTTACTTAGATAATGATAAACACGCGGTAAAGACATCAAGAATTTACTTAGATAATGATAAACACGCAGTAAAGATGTCATGAATTTACTTAATGATAAACGCGGTAAAGACGTCATGAATTTACTTAGATAATGATAAACACGCGGTAAAGACGTCATGAATTTACTTAGATAATGATAAACGCGGTAAAGACATCATGAATTTACTTAGATAATGACAAACACGCAGTAAAGACATCATGAATTTACTTGGATAATGACAAACACGCAGTAAAGACGTCGTGCATTTACTTAGATAATGACAAACACGCAGTAAAGACATCATGAATTTACTTAGATAATGACAAACACGCGGTAACGAGGTCGTGCATTTACTTAGATAATGACAAACACACGGTAAAGACGTCGTGCATTTACTTAGATAATGACAAACACGCGGTAAAGACATCATGAATTTACTTAGATAATGACAAACACGTGGTAAAGACATCGTGAATTTACTTAGATAATGACAAACACGTGGTAAAGACATCATGAATTTACTTAGATAATGACAAACACGCAGTAAAGACGTCGTGCATTTACTTAGATAATGACAAACGCGGTAAAGACGTCATGAATTTACTTAGATAATGATAAACATGCGGTAAAGACATCATGAATTTACTTAGATAATGATTACCACGCGGTAAAGACGTCATGAATTTACTTAGATAATGATAAACATGCGGTAAAGACATCATGAATTTACTTAGATAGTGATAAACACCCGGTAAAGACATTGTGCATTTACTTAGATAATGACAAACGCGGTAAAGATATGAATTTACTTAGATAATGATAAACACGCGGTAAAGACGTCATGCATTTACTTAGATAATGATAAACACGCCGTAAAGACGTCATGAATTTACTTAGATAATGACAAACACACGGTAAAGACGTCATGCATTTACTTAGATAATGACAAACGCGGTAAAGACGTCATGCATTTACTTAGATAATGACAAACGCGGTAAAGACGTCATGCATTTACTTAGATAATGACAAACACGTGGTAAAGACATCATGCATTTACTTAGATAATGACAAACGCGGTAAAGACGTCATGCATTTACTTAGATAATGATAAACATGCGGTAAAGACGTCATGCATTTACTTAGATAATGATAAACACGCGGTAAAGACATCATGAATTTACTTAGATAATGACAAACGCGGTAAAGACGTCATGCATTTACTTAGATAATGATAAACACGCGGTAAAGACATCATGAATTTACTTAGATAATGACAAAAACGCGGTAAAGACATCATGCATTTACTTAGATAATGACAAACACGCGGTAAAGACGTCATGAATTTACTTAGATAATGATAAACACGCGGTAAAGACATCATGAATTTACTTAGATAATGACAAACGCGGTAAAGACATCATGCATTTACTTAGATAATGACAAACGCGGTAAAGACGTCATGAATTTACTTAGATAATGACAAACGCGGTAAAGACGTCATGAATTTACTTAGATAATGACAAACGCGGTAAAGACATCATGCATTTACTTAGATAATGACAAACACGCGGTAAAGACGTCATGAATTTACTTAGATAATGATAAACACGCGGTAAAGACATCATGAATTTACTTAGATAATGACAAACACGCGGTAAAGACGTCATGAATTTACTTAGATAATGATAAACACGCGGTAAAGACATCATGCATTTACTTAGATAATGACAAACACGCGGTAAAGACATCATGCATTTACTTAGATAATGACAAACACACGGTAAAGACGTCATGCATTTACTTAGATAATGACAAACACGCAGTAAAGACATCATGCATTTACTTAGATAATGATAACACGCGGTAAAGACATCATGCATTTTCTTAGATAATGACAAACACGCGGTAAAGACGTCATGAATTTACTTAGATAATGATAAACACGCGGTAAAGACATCATGAATTTACTTAGATAATGACAAAAACGCGGTAAAGACATCATGCATTTACTTAGATAATGACAAACACGCGGTAAAGACGTCATGAATTTACTTAGATAATGATAAACACGCGGTAAAGACATCATGAATTTACTTAGATAATGACAAACGCGGTAAAGACATCATGCATTTACTTAGATAATGACAAACGCGGTAAAGACGTCATGAATTTACTTAGATAATGACAAACGCGGTAAAGACGTCATGAATTTACTTAGATAATGACAAACGCGGTAAAGACGTCATGCATTTACTTAGATAATGACAAACACGCGGTAAAGACATCATGCATTTACTTAGATAATGACAAACGCGGTAAAGACATCATGCATTTACTTAGATAATGACAAACGCGGTAAAGACGTCATGAATTTACTTAGATAATGACAAACGCGGTAAAGACATCATGCATTTACTTAGATAATGATAAACACGCGGTAAAGACATCATGAATTTACTTAGATAATGACAAACGCGGTAAAGACGTCATGCATTTACTTAGATAATGACAAACACGCGGTAAAGACGTCATGAATTTACTTAGATAATGATAAACATGCGGTAAAGACGTCATGAATTTACTTAGATAATGATAAACATGCGGTAAAGACGTCATGAATTTACTTAGATAATGATAAACACGCGGTAAAGACATCAAGAATTTACTTAGATAATGATAAACACGCAGTAAAGATGTCATGAATTTACTTAATGATAAACGCGGTAAAGACGTCATGAATTTACTTAGATAATGATAAACACGCGGTAAAGACGTCATGAATTTACTTAGATAATGATAAACGCGGTAAAGACATCATGAATTTACTTAGATAATGACAAACACGCAGTAAAGACATCATGAATTTACTTGGATAATGACAAACACGCAGTAAAGACGTCGTGCATTTACTTAGATAATGACAAACACGCAGTAAAGACATCATGAATTTACTTAGATAATGACAAACACGCGGTAACGAGGTCGTGCATTTACTTAGATAATGACAAACACACGGTAAAGACGTCGTGCATTTACTTAGATAATGACAAACACGCGGTAAAGACATCATGAATTTACTTAGATAATGACAAACACGTGGTAAAGACATCGTGAATTTACTTAAATAATGACAAACACGTGGTAAAGACGTCATGAATTTACTTAGATAATGACAAACACGCAGTAAAGACGTCGTGCATTTACTTAGATAATGACAAACGCGGTAAAGACGTCATGAATTTACTTAGATAATGATAAACATGCGGTAAAGACATCATGAATTTACTTAGATAATGATTACCACGCGGTAAAGACGTCATGAATTTACTTAGATAATGATAAACATGCGGTAAAGACATCATGAATTTACTTAGATAGTGATAAACACCCGGTAAAGACATTGTGCATTTACTTAGATAATGACAAACACGCGGTAAAGATATGAATTTACTTAGATAATGATAAACACGCGGTAAAGACGTCATGCATTTACTTAGATAATGATAAACACGCCGTAAAGACGTCATGAATTTACTTAGATAATGACAAACACACGGTAAAGACGTCATGCATTTACTTAGATAATGACAAACGCGGTAAAGACGTCATGCATTTACTTAGATAATGACAAACGCGGTAAAGACGTCATGCATTTACTTAGATAATGACAAACACGTGGTAAAGACATCATGCATTTACTTAGATAATGACAAACGCGGTAAAGACGTCATGAATTTACTTAGATAATGACAAACGCGGTAAAGACATCATGCATTTACTTAGATAATGATAAACACGCGGTAAAGACATCATGAATTTACTTAGATAATGACAAACGCGGTAAAGACGTCATGCATTTACTTAGATAATGACAAACATGCGGTAAAGACGTCATGAATTTACTTAGATAATGATAAACATGCGGTAAAGACGTCATGAATTTACTTAGATAATGATAAACATGCGGTAAAGACGTCATGAATTTACTTAGATAATGATAAACACGCGGTAAAGACATCAAGAATTTACTTAGATAATGATAAACACGCAGTAAAGATGTCATGAATTTACTTAATGATAAACGCGGTAAAGACGTCATGAATTTACTTAGATAATGATAAACACGCGGTAAAGACGTCATGAATTTACTTAGATAATGATAAACGCGGTAAAGACATCATGAATTTACTTAGATAATGACAAACACGCAGTAAAGACATCATGAATTTACTTGGATAATGACAAACACGCAGTAAAGACGTCGTGCATTTACTTAGATAATGACAAACACGCAGTAAAGACATCATGAATTTACTTAGATAATGACAAACACGCGGTAACGAGGTCGTGCATTTACTTAGATAATGACAAACACACGTAAAGACGTCGTGCATTTACTTAGATAATGACAAACACGCGGTAAAGACATCATGAATTTACTTAGATAATGACAAACACGTGGTAAAGACATCGTGAATTTACTTAGATAATGACAAACACGTGGTAAAGACATCATGAATTTACTTAGATAATGACAAACACGCAGTAAAGACGTCGTGCATTTACTTAGATAATGACAAACGCGGTAAAGACGTCATGAATTTACTTAGATAATGATAAACATGCGGTAAAGACATCATGAATTTACTTAGATAATGATTACCACGCGGTAAAGACGTCATGAATTTACTTAGATAATGATAAACATGCGGTAAAGACATCATGAATTTACTTAGATAGTGATAAACACCCGGTAAAGACATTGTGCATTTACTTAGATAATGACAAACGCGGTAAAGATATGAATTTACTTAGATAATGATAAACACGCGGTAAAGACGTCATGCATTTACTTAGATAATGATAAACACGCCGTAAAGACGTCATGAATTTACTTAGATAATGACAAACACACGGTAAAGACGTCATGCATTTACTTAGATAATGACAAACGCGGTAAAGACGTCATGCATTTACTTAGATAATGACAAACGCGGTAAAGACGTCATGCATTTACTTAGATAATGACAAACACGTGGTAAAGACATCATGCATTTACTTAGATAATGACAAACGCGGTAAAGACGTCATGCATTTACTTAGATAATGATAAACATGCGGTAAAGACGTCATGCATTTACTTAGATAATGATAAACACGCGGTAAAGACATCATGAATTTACTTAGATAATGACAAACGCGGTAAAGACGTCATGCATTTACTTAGATAATGATAAACACGCGGTAAAGACATCATGAATTTACTTAGATAATGATAAACATGCGGTAAAGACGTCATGAATTTACTTAGATAATGATAAACATGCGGTAAAGACGTCATGAATTTACTTAGATAATGATAAACACGCGGTAAAGACGTCGTGCATTTACTTAGATAATGATAAACACGCGGTAAAGACATCATGCATTTACTTAGATAATGATAAACACGCGGTAAAGACATCATGCATTTACTTAGATAATGACAAACGCAGTAAAGACATCATGCATTTACTTAGATAATGATAAACACGCGGTAAAGACATCATGCATTTACTTAGATAATGATAAACACGCGGTAAAGACATCATGCATTTACTTAGATAATGATAAACACGCGGTAAAGACATCATGCATTTACTTAGATAATGATAAACACGCGGTAAAGACATCATGAATTTACTTAGATAATGACAAACACGCGGTAAAGACGTCATGAATTTACTTAGATAATGACAAACGCGTTAAAGACGTCATGCATTTACTTAGATAATTACAAACACGCGGTAAAGACGTCATGAATTTACTTAGATAATGACAAACACGCGGTAAAGACGTCATGAATTTACTTAGATAATGACAAACGCGGTAAAGACGTCATGCATTTACTTAGATAATGACAAACACGCGGTAAAGACGTCATGCATTTACTTAGATAATGACAAACACGCGGTAAAGACGTATGAATTTACTTAGATAATGACAAACACGCGGTAAAGACGTCATGAATTTACTTAGATAATGACAAACGCGTTAAAGACGTCATGCATTTACTTAGATAATGACAAACACGCGGTAAAGACGTCATGAATTTACTTAGATAATGACAAACGCGGTAAAGACGTCATGCATTTACTTAGATAATGACAAACGCGGTAAAGACGTCATGCATTTACTTAGATAATGATAAACACGCGGTAAAGACATCATGAATTTACTTAGATAATGACAAACGCGGTAAAGACATCATGCATTTACTTAGATAATGATAAACACACAGTAAAGACATCATGAATTTACTTAGATAATGACAAACGCGGAAAGACGTCATGCATTTACTTAGATAATGATAAACACGCGGTAAAGACATCATGAATTTACTTAGATAATGACAAACGCGGAAAGACGTCATGCATTTACTTAGATAATGATAAACATGCGGTAAAGACGTCATGAATTTACTTAGATAATGACAAACGCGGTAAAGACATCATGCATTTACTTAGATAATGATAAACACGCGGTAAAGACATCATGCATTTACTTAGATAATGACAAACGCGGTAAAGACGTCATGCATTTACTTAGATAATGACAAACGCGGTAAAGACGTCATGCATTTACTTAGATAATGATAAATGCGGTAAAGACGCGATAGAGATAATCACGCAGTATAGACGTTGGGCAGTTATTTTGATCATAATAATCACGCGGTAAAAATGTTTTTAAGTTTTATTCAAACTGTCTTCATGGACACAAATTGGATGGTGTTTGTTTCTCAGAACCAGCTGCCTTCTTGAAGAGGATGAAGGACGTGTCAGTGGAGAAAGGTAAAGAGCTGAGGCTGGAATGCACATACACAGGAACTCCAAAGATCAACGTGAACTGGTTCAAAGACGGCCAGCAGATCTTTGCCTCTTACAAGTACAACATCAGCACAACCGAGGACTCCTGCATTTTGGAGTGTCTCAGTACTGATGACAAAGATTCTGCAGGAAGATACGCCTGCCAGGTGTCCAACGATGCTGGAAAGGACATGTGTGAGGCAGCTGTGTCCATCCTGGGTGAGTTTTTGTTCTCTGGGTTCAGATCCATCAACCACCTGCAGACATTAAATATCGGACGTTCAAATCAGGGTGAACATCTGCACTTTATGTATATTCCTCCTGGTGCAATGAACGTCACCCTGACATCTGTGTGTGAACATGTGAATGTGACGCCTCGTTTTAAAGCTGTGTGTGAACATGTGAATGTGACGCCTCGTTTTAAAGCTGTGTGTGAACATGTGAATGTGAGTCCTCATTGTAAAGCTGTGTGTTTTCTGCTGCTTTGCGGTGATGTTACAGATTTCTTGTACGTAGAAATAGTTTTGTGTTTGCAGATGGTATTTTTATCCTTCTCAGTCCTGTTTGAATGTAACTGATCCAGATCTTACGTTCTGATTGTTCTGGGAAATTATTAAGATCAGTGAATTTGATTTTGAAAATTTTATAATGACCCATGTGGTGTGAAAGAAAGGAAGAAAGAGAGAGAGAGAGAGAGAGAGAGAGGAAAGGAGGAAGACAGCAAGACTGACTAATTCAGAATCCAGAACCACCTCATGTATCAGTATTGTGATCAAACTGATCCTGTGTGTGTGTGTGTGTGTGTGTGTGTGTGTGTGTGTGTGTGTGTGTGTGTGTGTGTGTGTGTGTGTGGGTGTGGGTGTGTTACGTATCTGTAGAACCGCCGTACTTCGTGGAGTCTCTGGAGCCCATGGAGGTGACAGCTGGAGATGCTGTTTGTCTGAAGTGTCATGTGGCAGGAACACCTGAGATCAAGGTGTCCTGGTTCAAGGCAGATGGAAAAGTCCGCTCCAGTCCCACTTGTAAGTTGGAGTACACAAAAGGGGTCGCCTGTTTGAAGCTCAGCAAGGCTACCAAGGCTGACATTGGCGAGTACACCTGCAAGGCCGAGAACCGGATAGGATCTGCCTCCTCCACCTGCAGACTTACTGTTCAAGGTGCTCATATTTGTTCACGTAAATCTGCCACAGAAATGTAAAATGTTGACCTTTTGTAAACATGAGGAACATTAGGACTTGGTCTTCTTGTTTTGGGCTTCATCATTTTGTTCAGGTGGTTTCTTCAGTCTGATATAAACCAACTGACCCAAGTCACAACCCTGTAAACAGGAAGTGTTTCTATTGATGCCCAAACAGAGCCACTCAGGATCAAGATCAGTTGACCATAAGGAGTCTCCAGGTCAACATGATCCTCATCACAGATCCTGTTTGCTTATTAGTGCCAACATCCATCAGTGCTTTGGTCACTAAGCTGCTTCGCGTGCAGTCATGAGACCAATACAGTGAAATCAAATAAGAAATCCATTAGTTCTGATAGCAGCTGCTCCATATCTTCATGGGCATTTGTTGATCTAAGAGGACATTGACATCAGGAAGGCGGGCTGCTGACCAGCACCGGTTCTGGATTATGTGGGAGGAGTGTCACCAGAATACAGTGTGTCCAGATGTTGTCTTCTGCTTGCTTTTCCTCAGCTGTTTGTCTGTCTTAGATCCTTTATAAAAACCTTCAGCTGTCTCCCAGAATCCTGGTTTTGATGCTCACCTCTCCCCACACTCCAGAGGCCAAAACACCACCATCTTTCCCCAAGAAGATAACCAGCTTACAACAGACGGAGGGTCAACCGGTCCGGTTTGAGTGCCGTGTCGCTGGCTCTTCACCCATCGAGGTGTCATGGCTGAAGGACGGCGAGCCTTTAAGGCCGGGCGACGAGTTCACCATGTTGTATGATGACAACACGGCTGTGCTGCAGATCAGCTGTGGAGAAATGAGACACTCGGGGGAATACAGCTGCGTCGCCACCAACACTGTGGGCTCAGCCTCCTGCAGAGCCAAGCTCACACTTCAAGGTCAGATGGTTTCAGGTCTTCATTACATTTCTGGCAGACATTTGATCAAGTACACTGATGCTGTACAATAAAATAATCATTTTCTGATCCGTGAAGTTAGAGTCACTATAGCAACTTTAACTTTTCAGTTTCTACAGCCGATTCCTCAGTTTGACAGACTCATGAAGACGTCTGCTGTCCAGCCACCAAAACTGAGAAACACCTCAGATTACCAATAACCATTTTGTAATTCATTATAAGCATATTGCCTCAAATCCTGGTTTGGGTTGTGGTGGAAGCAGGTGGTAAACAGTATCTCAGCCCTGCCTCTGAGGATAAAGATCCAGGATCAGGAAGCTGATTGGACCTTCTGTCAGGAAACAAGAGACAAACTTTTTTATTTCCTCTTGCAGAACCTAGACACCCACCAGTCTTTGACAGGAAGCTGTCCCCGAAGGAGGCGACGGTGGGTGATGTCATTGAGCTGGAGTGTCACCTGACTGGCTCGGCACCCATTAAAGTCACGTGGTCCAAAGACCACAAAGACATTCGCTCTGGTGGGAATTATAAGATCAGCTGTGTGGAGAACGTGGCCCAGCTGACCATCCTGAAGGCCGATAAAAATGACACGGGGAGATACTTTTGTCACGCCTCCAATGACGTGGGCAAGGACTCATGCTCTTCTGAGGTCACTGTCAAAGGTACGTGATACAGTGATGACATCACAGGCCCCTCCTCAAAAACAGCCTGAAAACACTTACATCACAATTCAAACCATCAGTTATTTCACACTAACATATAAATTTTTAGCGCTTAGTCGCGTGTCTAGTTATGGTACAGACAGTTGCCCAGTTCCGGATCACCTTTTATAAAGTCCCGCTATACGGAGCCATAATGCAGCTGAATGTCCTTTAATTGTGTATTGTTGTATTGTGTATTTGGATGTTGTCTAGCTGAAGAAGTCTGGATGGTGTAGCGCTTCTACTTAAAGTGTGAAGCCACATTATGTGTGGTGCAAACATTTGCCAGAAATGGATCACTTTGCCCGGTTCTGGATCACGACACTCTGTGTCACTTTGGGTTCATTCCTGGCATCTGGCTGGAGCCCTTCTAATACAGAATGATACACACTGTGCCCAAGAATGTGTTCTGAACATAAAATGATATACATTATACTTATTAAATGAGAATTTACTTAGTTTCGAAAGGCGCCATTATACGTTTTTACGAGCCAAAAATTAAGTGTGGAGGTGAGATTTCTCCCGAATTAAAAAGTAAAAGCCCCCACATTCATGTCCATTCGTGATGTTGAGATGAGCCCCAAAGTCCACATGGATCACAAGTACAGACACGAGGCTGCTGCTTCAGTGATCCACAACCGGCACGTTTTCACGTCGGAGATAAACAGCACGACTTAACACACTGACATTTTCTACCCAAGTAAGTAAGTATTTTCCCACTCTAGAACCAAAAACACCGAACGGCTAACTCACCTTTGCTACGTTTTAGAGATCGTTACTTTCAAACTTGCAGGAATGAGTGAGTCAGAAAAAGCGTGCACACCGCAGACACCGGGATGTTTGGATTCCTCTGCTGATCACCAGGACGGCTGGATCCGGTCGAGCTTGTGGTCGTTTGTAGACAAAACATCAGTCTTTCCATTGGTACCAAGTATTATTATTCGTGCTGATTACGAGAAACGGCGGCGCAAAAACTACAGCAGTGATCCGGAACTGGGAAAGTGACTGTAGCGATGGGATCAGTTAGTGTTTAGCGCTTAATCCGTGTCTAGTTATGGTAAAGGTGGGATCGGTTAGTGTTTAGCGCTTAATCCGTGTCTAGTTATGGTAAAGGTGGGATCGGTTAGTGTTTAGCGCTTAATCCGTGTCTGGTTATGGTAACGGTGGGATCGGTTAGTGTTTAGCGCTTAATCCGTGTCTGGTTATGGTAACGGTGGGATCGGTTAGTGTTTAGCGCTTAGTCGCGTGTCTGGTTATGGTAACGGTGGGATCGGTTAGTGTTTAGCGCTTAATCCGTGTCTGGTTATGGTAACGGTGGGATCGGTTAGTGTTTAGCGCTTAATCCGTGTCTGGTTATGGTAACGGTGGGATCGGTTAGTGTTTAGCGCTTAATCCGTGTCTGGTTATGGTAACGGTGGGATCGGTTAGTGTTTAACGCTTAGTCGTGTGTCTGGTTATGGTAACGGTGGGATCGGTTAGTGTTTAGCGCTTAATCCGTGTCTAGTTATGGTAACGGTGGGATCGGTTAGTGTTTAGCGCTTAGTCGTGTGTCTGGTTATGGTAACGGTGGGATCGGTTAGTGTTTAGCGCTTAGTCGCATGTCTAGTTATGGTAACGGTGGGATCGGTTAGTGTTTAGCGCTTAATCCGTGTCTAGTTATGGTAACGGTGGGATCGGTTAGTGTTTAGCGCTTAGTCGCATGTCTAGTTATGGTAACGGTGGGATCGGTTAGTGTTTAGCGCTTAATCCGTGTCTAGTTATGGTAACGGTGGGATCGGTTAGTGTTTAGCGCTTAATCCGTGTCTGGTTATGGTAACGGTGGGATCGGTTAGTGTTTAGCGCTTAATCCGTGTCTGGTTATGGTAACGGTGGGATCGGTTAGTGTTTAGCGCTTAATCCGTGTCTGGTTATGGTAACGGTGGGATCGGTTAGTGTTTAGCGCTTAATCCGTGTCTGGTTATGGTAAAGGTGGGATCGGTTAGTGTTTAGCGCTTAATCCGTGTCTGGTTATGGTAAAGGTGGGATCGGTTAGTGTTTAGCGCTTAATCCGTGTCTGGTTATGGTAACGGTGGGATCGGTTAGTGTTTAGCGCTTAATCCGTGTCTGGTTATGGTAAAGGTGGGATCGGTTAGTGTTTAGCGCTTAATCCGTGTCTGGTTATGGTAACGGTGGGATCGGTTAGTGTTTAGCGCTTAGTCGCGTGTCTGGTTATGGTAACGGTGGGATCGGTTAGTGTTTAGCGCTTAATCCGTGTCTGGTTATGGTAACGGTGGGATCGGTTAGTGTTTAGTGCTTAGTCGCGTGTCTGGTTATGGTAACAGTGGGATCGGTTAGTGTTTAGCGCTTAATCCGTGTCTGGTTATGGTAACGGTGGGATCGGTTAGTGTTTAACGCTTAGTCGCGTGTCTGGTTATGGTAACGGTGGGATCGGTTAGTGTTTAGCGCTTAATCCGTGTCTAGTTATGGTAACGGTGGGATCGGTTAGTGTTTAGCGCTTAGTCGTGTGTCTGGTTATGGTAACGGTGGGATCGGTTAGTGTTTAGCGCTTAGTCGCATGTCTAGTTATGGTAACGGTGGGATCGGTTAGTGTTTAGCGCTTAATCCGTGTCTAGTTATGGTAACGGTGGGATCGGTTAGTGTTTAGCGCTTAGTCGCATGTCTAGTTATGGTAACGGTGGGATCGGTTAGTGTTTAGCGCTTAATCCGTGTCTAGTTATGGTAACGGTGGGATCGGTTAGTGTTTAGTGCTTAATCCGTGTCTGGTTATGGTAACGGTGGGATCGGTTAGTGTTTAGCGCTTAATCCGTGTCTAGTTATGGTAACGGTGGGATCGGTTAGTGTTTAGCGCTTAATCCGTGTCTGGTTATGGTAACGGTGGGATCGGTTAGTGTTTAGCGCTTAATCCGTGTCTGGTTATGGTAACGGTGGGATCGGTTAGTGTTTAGCGCTTAGTCGCATGTCTAGTTATGGTAACGGTGGGATCGGTTAGTGTTTAGCGCTTAGTCGCATGTCTAGTTATGGTAACGGTGGGATCGGTTAGTGTTTAGCGCTTAGTCGCATGTCTAGTTATGGTAACGGTGGGATCGGTTAGTGTTTAGCGCTTAATCCGTGTCTAGTTATGGTAACGGTGGGATCGGTTAGTGTTTAGCGCTTAATCCGTGTCTGGTTATGGTAACGGTGGGATCGGTTAGTGTTTAGCGCTTAATCCGTGTCTGGTTATGGTAACGGTGGGATCGGTTAGTGTTTAGCGCTTAGTCGCATGTCTAGTTATGGTAACGGTGGGATCGGTTAGTGTTTAGCGCTTAGTCGCATGTCTAGTTATGGTAACGGTGGGATCGGTTAGTGTTTAGCGCTTAGTCGCATGTCTAGTTATGGTAACGGTGGGATCGGTTAGTGTTTAGCGCTTAATCCGTGTCTAGTTATGGTAACGGTGGGATCGGTTAGTGTTTAGCGCTTAATCCGTGTCTAGTTATGGTAAAGGTGGGATCGGTTAGTGTTTAGCGCTTAGTCGCGTGTCTTGTTATGGTAAAGGTGGGATCGGTTAGTGTTTAGCGCTTAATCCGTGTCTGGTTATGGTAACGGTGGGATCGGTTAGTGTTTTACATAATTCAGCATGTGTGATTTATATTTCACTGCCCTTTTCACCTTCACCGTCTGTTTATAGTATGAGATCAGCGTAGCCACTTTTTGGTGGGACGTCTTGTTGTACCACAGCTGTCCTGGACTCTTGATTCAACACCTATAACTTTAGTACCACCTTTGCCTTCCAGGTGGTGCTAGATGGATCAAGGTCTTCTTTGTCTGGAGAATATTAGTGTTTTTCTTTTTTTACAGAAATCCATGGCTGACATGTTTGTGTTGATGTGAAATTTTCAGAGCGTAAAAACCCTCCTGTGTTCACTAAGAAGCCTTCACAAAACATTGAGGACACAGAAGGAAAACTGGTGAAGATTGAAGGTCGTGTTTCTGGCTCGCAGCCCATATCTGTCAGCTGGTTCCGAGACGGGACAAAGATCAGCAGCTCAGATAAATATGACCTCAGTTTCAAGAGCAACATAGTGGTTCTGTGCATCAAGAACAGTCAGGTGACCGACAGCGGCACGTACTCCTGCCAGGCTGCCAATGAAGCTGGTGGAGCTTCCTGTGAAGTCTTTGTGGCCATTTCTGGTGAGTCCCAGGAAACCAGCAGGCTGTTCTCCAACATGTGCATGCAGGGGTTTGAAGTGTGGAGTCTGTGGAGCCCCAGAGGACCAGCTGATAATCAGTCATATACTCACATTGTTACCATTAGGAATTTATGAGATATAGCTCCACCCACTGCTTATGATTGGACATTGGCATGACGTTTCAGCTAAATATGAACTAAAGTTGAAGTCAAAAGAAACATCTGTGCTTGTTGTCTCTTTGATTGCTGGAATCCACAGTGTAATAAGTGAAATTAGCTGTGAAACATGGTGATAAGCTCTCGACTGCGACTTTGACGTGTTCAGATGATCGACTTCATCGTTCACTTTGATGAACTGAAATGTTTCATGTGTCCTCCAGAAGCCAAGAAGCCTCCTGTGTTTGACATTCCTGTCAAACCACTAACGCTGGAGGAGGGTGAAAAGCTGAGTCTGAAGTGTCACGTCTGTGGCTCCGCCCCTCTGAAGGTCCAGTGGATGAAGGACCGGAAGGAGCTGAGCTCGGTTGGCAGCACCAGGATCAGTTTCAGGGATGGGATGGCATGCCTGGAAATCAGTGCCGCCTCCAGACACGATGCGGGAGATTACCTCTGCAAGGCCTCCAACGACGCCGGCACTGACTTCTGTAAAGCCAAAGTCACTGTCAAAGGTCCGGTAGTCCTCAGCAAACCCGAAATCTGGCTTCAGGGTCTTTGTTCTGAAGTACTTTATTTTGCAATGTTGCAGAGAAACCCGGAGCTCGGCCAGCTGCTGAGGCACCTGAAGCGCCAACCACGAAACTCGAGAACTTGTTCTTCATCGAAGAGCCCAAAACTGCCCACGCCACAGAGAGTGAGATCAAAACACAACACAGTACACCCTGACGGCAAGGCCTCAGTCGCCCTGATGCCACGAGACCGAAATCTGTGATTTATCCGGTCTGCTCTCTGATTCAACAAACCACAGTATTCCTGGCTTCAGCTCGTGAGCTCAACAGCTAACTCAGCTGCCATCAAGATAATGAGTTAATGACATTCAGACAGTCTGCAGAATAAATCAGTATTCCTCCAGAACTTTATTCATCTGGGTTAGTGGGACATAGACGATGTTTGAGTGCGTTAGATCCTTTTAGTCAGTGTTGAAACTTGTTCAACTGAGTGAGCACATATTTTTCCTGAAGTACACCCAGTTAATCTGCTTCCTACAGCACATTACACTGAACTTAATTTCACCTGAACACATGCTGCTAAAACATTAACATGACGACTCATACCCATGATCACAATTATCTAATCAATTATCTAACCAGGAATAATCAAGTTGTGCTCATAATCCCATTTCACATGTTTATGTACACTTCAGTAATGCGATAAAATCATTTTAAAAATCAGGTTTTCATGTCATGTCTGGCTTCTCTCGTCATGGTGTCTCCTCTGGTCGGGGCTGGCCTTCGGAGCTTTGCAAAATACACAAAGTAACACTCTCCTTCTCTGCATTTCTTTATATTGTAATATATATATATATATATATATATATATATATTGATTAATTATTTAAATTGACCAGTTGATCAATTTGATTGATCAGTTTAATCAAACAATGGTAATTCTTCCTCTTATTGTTGTTATTATGATATTATTGATATCATTTCATATGAAGTCCCTCTCCTCTACACTCAGAACGCAGGTTCTAACGTCACTGCTCACACTGTCTGCCATATTTGTATTATATTGTACTTGTATTTTAAGAACATCCTGGTTTTTGAATTGATACTTTTAGAAGTGAGCAGATGTAAAAGTACCAAAAACCAGGGCCCGCATTCACAAAAGGTTAAAGTAGCTCTTAGCTCTTAGGGAAAATTCTAAGAAAAATCTTAGAATTCAAGGAATTCTAAGACATTTCTTAGAATTTTCCCTTGGTGAGATAAAAGTTATTCACAAAGCATCTTAGGCCTTTAGAGAGCTTTTCCACCTGCATCAGACACTCAAAGCGCTTTACAATAATGCTTCACATTCACGCCAGTGTCAGGGTGCTGCCATACAAGGTGCTCACTACACACCGGGAACAACTAGGGGATTAAGGACCTTTCACAAGAGCCCTTAGTGATTTTCCGGTCAGGGTGGTCTCAAGCCCAACGCTTAACCACTAGACTATCACCTTCCCAAAGGTCAAAACACTGTTAACGGTAGGGAGGAGGAATTTTAAGAAGCCTAAGAGTGTCTTAAACAGAGAGGATGGCAGAAAAATGGAGAAGAAGCAGAGACCTTCTCCGTATGTTGAACAGCAGAGATAATGTTTGTGGTTGACCTCATCAGGAATGATCTGACTTTACCCACCCAGCGTAGTAACATAATAACACCTGAGATGAAGGTCATCACATCACTGTGATCCCTGGCTACGGGAAAAATGTCTATTCAAATTCAAATTTTTTAATTTATATAGCGCCAACTCACGACAAGGTCATCTCAAGGCACTTCACACACCACAACTCAGAAAACAGAACAAAATGAGTTAAAAGATTAAAAACATAATAAAAGAGCAAAACCGCAAAAGAGTAAAAAGAATGAAAACACATAATAACATAATATAACAATTAATATGAACAATTTTATAGTTTAGTTGCAGAACCTTAAAATCTGATCTCACTGGGACTGGAAGCCAGTGAAGAGACGCCAAACTGGGTGTAATGTGGTTGAACTTTCTGCTTCCTGTCAAAAGTCTGGCTGCAGCATTTTGAACCAATTGGAGAGTCCTAATGCTGGACTGTGGTAAACCAGAAAATAGAACATTGCAATAGTCCAATCTAGAAGAGATAAACACATGGATCAGGGTCTCAGCATCAGCCATAGACAGGATGGGACGAATCTTCACTATATTTCACAGGTGGAAGAAAGCAGTCCTAGTAATATCTCTAATGTGGAGGTCAAAGGACAACGTAGGATCAAAAATTACCCCAAGGTTCCTCACTTTGTCAGTGTGATGTATGACACATAAGCCGAGGCTGAGCGTTAACTGGTCAAATTGATGCCATGTCTCACTGGACCAAGAACCATCATTTCAGTCTTATCAGAGTTTAAAAGTAGGACGTTTCCAGACATCCAACTTCTCACTGCTGCAAGGCAATCTTTTAAGGATTTTATGTGGACGAGATTACCAGCAGTTATCGGCATGTATAGCTGAGTATCATCTGCATAGCAGTGAAAGGTAATCCCAAAATGCCACAATATGTGCCCAAGGGGTGCTATATAAAGGGAGAAAAGCAGGGGAGGAAAAGCATTACATGTAAATTCTGTGACATTCATTAAATTATTAATATCAAAAGAAGTGATGTCAGAACCCAGAGAATAAACTCATCTGTTTGAGGAGAACTTGACTCCTGTGCTACAGTCTCTGCTGTACTTCAGATTACAGCACATACCAGAGCTTCTCACAGTGTGGAGAGGAAACCTAACAACAAGCTAATCAATATCATAATTGGCATGTGAATGAGGTTCGTTCATACATTTTGAACTGTGCAACAATTCATTTCATTTTTCTGAGTTTCATCATGACATTAAATTATTTTCACAATGACACGTTTCTTAATACAGTTCAGGTTATATGATTGGTTGATTTCACTGTCCGTTCATAACTGGGAGCACATTTGTTTTTTTCTCTTTCCCCTTTTGTGACAACCAGTCACAGCTCTTAGAGGACTGTGTCATACCTAGCAACAGGGTCAACCCCGCCTCCTCACACAGATAAAAGCTTCTGTCCCTTCCTTGCTCAGAGTTGCTCTCAGACACCTCCTGGCGTTTCGGCTGAGTTCGGAGCTCTCTATGAGTAGTACATGAATACAGGTCCAGATTAACAGTCTACAACACAACATATTGATCCTAAATCAGTGTGTGTATCAATGATGATGTCACATGATGCCCTTTACATGACCTCTTAAATAATCTGGTAACTCCAGAACTCATGATCAGTGTAAAGTCAGCAGCAAATTCAGGTCATTTCATGTCTGTGCACTCTGACTTACATTAGTGCATGAACACACGAGGTCAGAAACTTCAGTCTGCAGTTAGCGGCTTCACCACATCAGCTGCTTGTTTGTTGACTTATTTGTGCAGAGGGCGTGGCCACCTTCATCGCTAAGGTGGGCGGCAAGCCCATCCCCAGCGTGAAGTGGATGAAAGGGAAGTGGCGTCAGCTTACACATGGCGGCCGGATCTCCATTGAGCAGAAAGGGCAGGACGCCAAACTGGAGGTCCGTGAGGTGACCCGGTCAGACTCGGGTCAGTACCGGTGTGTCGCTTCCAACAAGCACGGGGAGATCGAGTGCAGCGCCGACCTTCATGTGGACGAAAAGAAAGAGGTGGCACCACTCGAAGGTGACCTCCGAGCCAAACTGAAGAAGTGAGTCTGTCTGAGAACATTCCTCATGATTCCCTGCTCCCGTCCTGGAGGCAGTTCCCCGACATCTCGTGGATCCAACTGTAAAGTTTTAAAATTCTGCCGTCTTCATCTTCACAGTTCTGCTTTTTTTCTTGTTTCTTTTTACAAATTAAAAAAAATCTAAATTCTTTAAAAAAAATTGCAAAGTTTCTGGAGATATAAAACAATTTTTGCTTTGTCATCATCTGGAGAATTTCAGTCTGTTTGAACTGTGCAGCCCAAAAATTAAGTGATTTCAGTATTTTACAATGAATTTAAACATTTGAGGAACATAAGTTTTGAATGAGACTTTTGGGATCAACACACGTGAAACGGAGAACTTTGACTTTCGTCAGAATACTGAGACATTTTAAGGACATTAAAATGCTCCAACTTTGATCTGCTCTGTTGTCAGAACACCATCGAAACAAAAGAGTCCACTGGGGGAGAAGGACATTGACATTGTTGAGTTGTTGAGGAACGTGGACCCAAAAGAGTACGAGAAATATGCCCGAATGTACGGCATCACCGACTACCGCGGCCTGCTGCAGGCCATCCAGCAGCTGGAGAAGGAGAAGGCTGAAGAAAGTGGAAGACCGGTAGGTCCAGTGCAAGCTGCCGTGCTGGTGTTTGCTCATCAAGTTGCTGCTGAACATTGCATTGCTGTCCTCAACAGGAACTGGAACGTGGAGACAGAGAGTCCGATGAGGACATGGCCCGACTGGTGGCTGATCTACAGAAGAGGATGGAGCGCACCGAGGTGAGTGCCCGAAGTCACCGACACGAGTCACAACACCTGAGAAGAGAAACATTTTCACTCCACAACTTTGTGTCCTTGTTGCTGTTGCAGCCCGTCACCGTGGTGAAGGACATCTCCGATCAGTCCGTATTCATCGAGGACACTGCAGTGTTTGAGTGTGAGGTCAAGATAAACTATCCAGAGATCTCCCTGTCCTGGTACAAGGGCACGCAGAAACTAGACAACAGCAACAAGTATGACATCAGTGTCAGCGGTGACCACCACCTGCTGAAGGTCAGGAAGTGCCAGACGTCCGACCAGGGCAACTACCGAGTGGTCTGCGGACCGCACATCTCGAGCGCTAAGCTCAGCGTCGTGGGTTAGTATGGACACCGCTTTCATTTCTTTCTGCATCACTTTCCATCTTTGGACATATTGGGGTGAAGCTCGGCACCCGACTGATACCACATCACATTACTTTGACAAAGATACGTTTTAGAAAGCTGTTGGTTGAAGACTTGAACTTTGCATCACTTTAAAGTAGAGTGGCAGTAATATCAGCCGGTATGAGCCTTTCACAAACATATCAATAGCCGTGCAATTTTTGACAATGTGAAAACTTTAGTTTGCCAAATAAACAATGCCGAAAAGCACTGTGGTTGTTATATGTGCAGCTTGTCCAGCAGAGGGCGATTTGACACATTGTTTGCAATGCTGACAAGCGTGGCTGGGGACCCCCATCACTCCTCGGTCACATTAGGTAAAGGGGCAGAGTCAACGCGATCAGCTGCCATTCCTGTTCAATCACAGTGAGCGTTTTACCGCGACGTGAGACAAGTGTCACCATGCTGCCAGTTAGGCGGAGCCAAAATAGATGAGAAACCAATATTATGCAAATGTTGAGCGATGCAACATGAAGACTGCCAATCAGAGTGAAACGCAGTTTGGTATGCATCAGCTGGTTGTCAGTTATATTTATCCATCCATCCATCCATTTTCTTCCGCTTTATCCGGAGTCGGGTCGCGGGGGCAGCAGCTCAAGCAAAGCCGCCCAGACCTCCCGATCCACACACACCTCCCCCAGCTCCTCCGGGGGAACCCCAAGGCGTTCCCAAGCCAGCTGAGAGATGTAGTCCCTCCAGCGTGTCCTTGATCTTCCCCGGGGCCTCCTCCCAATGGGATGTGCCTGGAACACCTCTCCAGCGAGGTGTCCAGGGGGCATCCGGAAAAGATGCCCGAGCCACCTCAACTGACTCCTTTCAACGTGGAGGAGCAGCGACTCCGAGCTCCTCCCAAGTGACCGAGCTCCTCACCCTATCTCTAAGGGAGCGCCCAGCCACCCTGCGGAGGAAACTCATCTCATCCGCTTGTACTCGCAATCTCATTCTTTCGGTCATGAGCCAAATCTCATGACCATAGGTGAGGATCGGAACGTAGATCGATCGGTAAATCGAGAGCTTTGCCCCCCTACTCAGCTCTCTCTTCACCACGACGGTCCGATACAGCAACTGCATCACTGCAGATGCTGCACCGATCCGTCTATCGATCTCACGCTCCATCCGTCCCTCACTCGTGAACAAGACCCCGAGATACTTAAACTCCTCCACTTGAGGCAAGGACACTCCACCGACCTGAAGAGGGTAAAGCACCTTTTCTGGTCGAGAACCATGGCTCGGATTTGGACGGTGCTGATTTTCATCCCGGATGCTCACACTCGGCTGCAAACCGCCCCAGTGCACGCTGAAGGTCCTGATTTGACAAAACCAACAGAACCACATCGTCCGCAAACAGCAGAGATGAGATTCTGTGGTTTCCAAACCAGACCCCCTCTACACCCTGGCTGCGCCTAGAAATTCTGTCCATAAAAATAATGAACAGAACCGGTGACAAAGGGCAGCCCTGGCGGAGGCCAACGTGCACTGGAAACAGGTTTGACTTACTAGCAGCAATGCGAACCAAGCTTCTGCTACGCTTGTACAGGGACCGGATAGCCCTTAACAAAGGACCCCAGACCCTGTACTCCCGGAGCACCCCCCACAGAGTGCCCCGAGGGACACGGTCGAACTCCTTCTCCAGATCCACAAAACACATGTGGACTGGTTGGGCGAACTCCCATGAACCCTCGAGCACCCGATGGAGCATATAGAGCTGGTCCAGTGTGCCGTGACCAGGACGAAAACCACACTGCTCCTCCTGAATCCGAGGTTCGACCATCGGTCGAATTCTCCTCTCCAGTACTCTGGAATAGACCTTTACCGGGGAGGCTGAGGAGTGTGATCCCCCTATAGTTGGAACACACCCTCCGGTCCCCTTCTTAAACAGAGGGACCACCACCCCGGTCTGCCAATCCAGAGGCACTGTCCCCAATCACCACGTGATGTTGCAGAGGCGTGTCAGCCAAGACAGCCCCACAACATCCAGAGACTTAAGGTACTCAGGACGGATTTCATCCACCCCAGGAGCCTTGCCACCGAGGAGCTTTCTAACCACCTCGGTGACTTCGGCCTGGGTAATGGATGAGTCCACCTCTGAGTCCCCAGTCTCTGCTTCCTCTTCGGAAGACGTGATGATGGGATTGATAGTTATTTATAATAAAGTCAGTGTTTAAGCCTCAATTTAATTTCTTTGTCATAAGGGTTTGATAACAAAATGTTCAGAATCATTACTATGTGTATACAACTGTGCTCAGAAGTTTACATCCCCTGGCAGAATGTTTTGATTTTTATTTCATAAATATGAATGATAACACAGTAACGTGTTTTCCCTCATGGTTTGTGGTTGGGTGAAGACATTTATTGTGTTTCCTCTTTTTAAATCATAATGACAACAGAAATGACCCACATGATCATAAGTTTCCGTCCCCCTGTTCTTCATACTGTGTGCTTCAGTCTGTTGTGGTCGAGGCTCTCTGATGGTGAAGCTGCCACTCAATATGTCTCAGACTTTATTCACATCAGTTATGAAGAAATACAAACAGTTTGACACTGTGGTCAATCTGTGGAGCAGACAGTTCTCAGAAACTGAAGGAGAAGAGTGAGGAAAGCCACCAAGACACCCAGACAACCCAGAAGAAGTTCCAGGCTTCTGTGGCTGTGACTGGAGACATTGTGCATTTTGTATCAGCAGTTATCCAGCTTCATGATGACGTGCTACAGAGGAGCAGCTGCAAATTGCCAGAAGGTCCATCTGAGGTGCGAGCCTAGATTTGATCTGTTTTGGTGAAAGAATATCCTTCTCCACTCAACTCCACTGTGAAGCTCAGAGGGGTGATGCAAAATGCAGAATTTGCACTGTGCACAATTTCTCCAGTCACAGCCACGTTAGGATCTGATCGTAATCCTGGATAAGTGCAGCTCCTCACTCAGCAGCAACGTTATCCAGGACCTGCTGTGAGGACTGGAATGATGGGTCATCCTCGCACTCTGAAGGTCCTTGATGAGGAAGCCCATGTTGACGTTAAAATACCTCAAAAATGCCACCTGAGGCAGATATAGAAACCAAATGATCCGCACAACCATATTTCATTTATATATATAACCACAGTGCTCCGATACAAAAAAGTTTTATTAAACAAGACGCAACCTGCCCTTCATCAGACCTGAGGCAGATGGAACAAAATCTGCCGCTAATGAACTAATGTATTCCAAAACCCAACAGTCCGCAACTCAAAGTGTCACTCGAATGTCTCAAAAAACAGGGGCCGGGTGGCAGGGGTTCATATTTTACAATTCTCATGAAATTTCACCCAATTTATTTTTTACCACTAAAGGAATCAAAAAAATGAAAAAGTTGAAGTTTGTTTTCAAAACCACCCCAACATATCTCTCTTCTATTCTATATATATATATATTATATATATTATATATATATATATATATATATATATATATGCATAAAGCGAGAGAGAGAGAGATATCCATATCAGTCATGATCTTCTTTAAAGGCTTTGTAACAAATACAACAGTGAATGAGCTCAGCTGAAAGCAGCTGGACTTCAGTCTTTTCCAAACAGATCTTTGACCTTGACGTCTTATGACCAAGAACCTTGATCAACATCCAAGACGATCATGATTTTACAATTATGTGTTTTTTCTCCCCAGATAACTTTTTAATATCATATCTGATATTTATGTATGACAGTCACCCCCCCCCCCCCCAATAAAACCACTTGTTTGTTTGTCATTTAGTCTCTGTACCCTTTTGTTACTACGAGGGGTCACAGGGATGGAGCCTGTCCCAGTGATGTCAGAGCGAGGGGCGGGGTTCACCCTGGACAGGCCGCTGGTCTGTCCCTGACACGCTGATTAGACTTTAGATTTTCGGGTTGGTCGTGTGTGCTTCTCCGTCTGTTTTTGCCCTCCTATGACATACTGTTTGGCAGGTACTACATTTTTATCATAACTGTGCGTTCCTCCTTGCTGGTGGCTCACTAATCACTTCAATGGCTCTTGTGGTTTTGTCTTTCAGAGGTGAAGGTTGAGAAACCTCTACAAGACACGTCGGGTAAGGAAGGCCAGACGTGCAGCCTGTTTTGTCAGTTGTCCATCCCTAATGTAGAGGCACAGTGGTTTAAAAATGGCGTGCAGATAGAGATGAAGGGAAAGTACACATCTGAGGTGAAACACAAGGTTCAGAAGCTTCTGATCCGAGACCTGAAGCCTGAAGACCAGGGTAGATACTCCTGCAGATACCAGCACCTGGAATCATCAGCAGAGCTGTGGGTGGAAGGTTTGTACCTTGGACAACAACATACAAGCTTCTAGATGTCATAGATGTTCTGCTTTTTACTAACCTCTTTGGACTACTACAACCAAACCTTGAGACTAATGCTGGACGTTTGGATTTTAGTTGATAGTGGACCCTCTTTTTTCACCTGCTCTTCCTTCTTGGCTCTTGCCTCTTCTGGATTATCTTACGATCAGAATCACTTCCTTTGTTGTCTCCGTCTTGAGCCATCCACCCCAAACACAACCATCGTAACATCTCCTCATTTCTAACTGTGTGGTGTTGTGTCGATGCAATCTACCATTCAGCTGTTGTCCAACATGTTTACCCATTGACGTCTTTATGTCTTTTAGCTGAACAATTCATTTCACCAAACGAATCCACAACATCGAAGTCAACGAGCGCCAGTCACCACCTTTGAGTGTGAAGTGTCCTTCGACAATGCAATCGTTTCGTGGTACAAAGACACGTGGGAACTGAAAGAGAGCCCTAAATACAACTTCAGAAGTGAGGGCCGAAGACATTTCATGGTTATTCGAAATGTGACCATTGAAGACGAAGGTTTGTAGCGTGCCATCGAAGTGCAGAAAGCCTCCAAAGCTTATTTTTCCATCAGTGTTAAAAGTCTTCATTACTAATCCATGTAGGCGTGTACTCAGTGATTGTGAGGTTGGAGCCCAGGGGAGGCTAAGAGCACAGCTGAGCTTTATTTGTCTGGCAAAGGTACCGTTTTCTTCAGTCAGGCAACAACTTCTCCGTTTCTCTCCTTCACACATTAACACCTTCTTTACTCTCATTCTCTCCACAGAAATCGAACTAGCGATGGTGCCGTTCGGTAAGTTCCTCCTTTGTCCTTCAGCTTTGAAAATGTTTTCAGTAAATCCCCTTGTTCGTCGCGTCACTGTTATCGATCCAGAACAGGCTTTGCTTCACTTAACACAAAGCAAAAAAAGTCTGACGGCAAGCAAAAGGATTTTCCAAAGTCAATTACAAATGTTTGTTTATTTTAGTATAAGTGTACTTTGGAGTAAAAACCTTATTCTGTGTTCCGCAGATATTCCAGATTCTTCGATTCAGAGGCCCGAGGTTCCGTCATCAGTTGCAATTCAAGTAGAGCTTCTAAATTCCAACTAGGTTCACTTCACTTTGAAATCCTCCAGGAAGCAGATTCAGTTCACAAAATGTAAAATCAGGACATAATTCAGCATCAGAAGGAAACATATCGTTGGAATTCTGTTCTTACGAAGAAGAGATGAGGGTCCACTGGATTCTTTCTCCGTCTTCACCAGATGAATGAATTATTCACGTGTTCTGCTGAATGAATGTGATCTTTGTCTTCTTTTTGTTCTTACAAGAATCAACTGAATATTCGTATGAATATGAAGAAGAGGTGGAGGTGAAGCAGAGAGGTACAACCCGCCGCTCCTCCTCCTCCTCCTCATCATCATCATCGTTAAGCAGACCTGACTCAAACAGTGACTTCTGATATGAACACGTTCCACCTAAACCTTAAATCTATTTATCATTTCTCATTCTTCTTTTGTTCAGACTCAAAGATTGTAGAAAAATATTTAAACTGGTTGATGAGTACAACAGAAGATGTTACGGTTAAATACTGAGATTTTTTTCACCCTTTCAAACTAAAAAGCAACAAAAACAGGCTTCTTTGTTCAAAATGACTGATTTCCTCTCATCATTCTCAATGCAAAACAACTAAAATCTCTCACCAAAATCTAGATGAAGTAAAACATAAAACTCCAAATAATGGATCACATAATTACTCACCTCTTTGAATCTTCTTGTGCATCTTCCCGATGGTTTGTGTGGTTTTTGTCTTCTACCTTATTTTGTTCTGAGCCTCTATTTTGGGCCATGTTGTTCTTAAAGACAAGGATCGGTGACCTCTTGTTTTGGACCAAGTTGTTCTTAAAGACGAGGACCGGTGAACCTCTTATTTTGGGCCATGTTGTTCTTGTAGATAAAGATGAGGACCAGTGAACCACTTACTTTTAACCATGTTCTTAAAGATGAGGACTGGTGAACCTCTTATTTTGGACCATGTTGTTCTTAAAGACAAGGACCAGTGAACCTTTATTTTGGACCATGTTGTTCTTAAAGACGAGACCAGTTAATCACTTATTTTGGACCATGTTGTTCTTAAAGATGAGGACTGGTGAACCTCTTATTTTGGGCCATGGTTCTTAAAGACAAGGATCGGTGACCTCTGTTTTGGACCAAGTTTTCTTAAAGACGAGGACCGGTGAACCTCTTATTTTGGGCCATGTTGTTCTTGTAGATAAAGATGAGGACCAGTGAACCACTTACTTTGAACCATGTTCTTAAAGATGAGGACTGGTGAACCTCTTATTTTGGACCATGTTGTTCTTAAAGATGAGGACCGGTGAACCTCTTATTTTGGACCATGTTGTTCTTAAAGATGAGGACCGGTGAACCTCTTATTTGGACCATGTTGTTCTTAAGATGAGGACCGGTGAACCTCTTATTTTGGACCATGTTGTTCTTAAAGATGAGGACCGGTGAACCTCTTATTTTGGACCATGTTGTTCTTAAAGATGAGGGCCAGTGAACCTCTTATTTTGGACCATGTTGTTCTTAAAGATGAGGACCGGTGAACCTCTTATTTTGGACCATGTTGTTCTTAAACATGAGGACCAGTGAACCTCTTATTTGGACCATGTTGTTCTTAAAGATGAGGACCGGTGAACCTCTTATTTTGGGCCATGTTCTGAAGATGACGACCAGTGAATCTCTTATTTGGACCATGTTGTTCTGAAAGATGAGGACCAGTGAACCTCTCATTTGGACCATGTTGTTAAAGATGAGGACCGGTGAACCTCTTATTTTGGGCCATGTTGTTCTTAAAGATGAGGACCAGTGAACCTCTTGTTTTGGACCATGTTGTTCTGAAAGACGAGGACCAGTGAACCTCTCATTTTGGACCATGTTGTTCTGAAAGACAAGGACCAGTGAACCTCTCATTTTGGACCATGTTGTTCTTAAAGATGAGGACCGGTGAACCACTTACTTTGAACCATGTTCTTAAAGATGAGGACTGGTGAACCTCTTATTTTGGACCATGTTGTTCTTAAAGACAAGGACCAGTGAACCTCTTATTTTGGACCATGTTGTTCTTAAAGACGAGGACCAGTTAATCACTTATTTTGGACCATGTTGTTCTTAAAGATGAGGACTGGTGAACCTCTTATTTTGGGCCATGTTGTTCTTAAAGACAAGGATCGGTGACCTCTTGTTTTGGACCAAGTTGTTCTTAAAGACGAGGACCGGTGAACCTCTTATTTTGGGCCATGTTGTTCTTGTAGATAAAGATGAGGACCAGTGAACCACTTACTTTGAACCATGTTCTTAAAGATGAGGACTGGTGAACCTCTTATTTTGGACCATGTTGTTCTTAAAGATGAGGGCCGGTGAACCTCTTATTTTGGGCCATGTTGATCTTTACTTAGATAATGACAAACACGCAGTAAAGACTCATGAATTTCTTAGATAATGACAAACACGCAGTAAAGACGTCTGCATTTACTTAGATAATGACAAACACGCAGTAAAGACATCATGAATTTACTTAGATAATGACAAACACGCGGTAACGAGGTCGTGCATTTACTTAGATAATGACAAACACACGGTAAAGACGTCGTGCATTTACTTAGATAATGACAAACACGCGGTAAAGACATCATGAATTTACTTAGATAATGACAAACACGTGGTAAAGACATCGTGAATTTACTTAATAATGACAAACACGTGGTAAAGACGTCATGAATTTACTTAGATAATGACAAACACGCAGTAAAGACGTCGTGCATTTACTTAGATAATGACAAACGCGGTAAAGACGTCATGAATTTACTTAGATAATGATAAACATGCGGTAAAGACATCATGAATTTACTTAGATAATGATTACCACGCGGTAAAGACGTCATGAATTTACTTAGATAATGATAAACATGCGGTAAAGACATCATGAATTTACTTAGATAGTGATAAACACCCGGTAAAGACATTGTGCATTTACTTAGATAATGACAAACACGCGGTAAAGATATGAATTTACTTAGATAATGATAAACACGCGGTAAAGACGTCATGCATTTACTTAGATAATGATAAACACGCCGTAAAGACGTCATGAATTTACTTAGATAATGACAAACACACGGTAAAGACGTCATGCATTTACTTAGATAATGACAAACGCGGTAAAGACGTCATGCATTTACTTAGATAATGACAAACGCGGTAAAGACGTCATGCATTTACTTAGATAATGACAAACACGTGGTAAAGACATCATGCATTTACTTAGATAATGACAAACGCGGTAAAGACGTCATGAATTTACTTAGATAATGACAAACGCGGTAAAGACATCATGCATTTACTTAGATAATGATAAACACGCGGTAAAGACATCATGAATTTACTTAGATAATGACAAACGCGGTAAAGACGTCATGCATTTACTTAGATAATGACAAACATGCGGTAAAGACGTCATGAATTTACTTAGATAATGATAAACATGCGGTAAAGACGTCATGAATTTACTTAGATAATGATAAACATGCGGTAAACGTCATGAATTTACTTAGATAATGATAAACACGCGGTAAAGACATCAAGAATTTACTTAGATAATGATAAACACGCAGTAAAGATGTCATGAATTTACTTAATGATAAACGCGGTAAAGACGTCATGAATTTACTTAGATAATGATAAACACGCGGTAAAGACGTCATGAATTTACTTAGATAATGATAAACGCGGTAAAGACATCATGAATTTACTTAGATAATGACAAACACGCAGTAAAGACATCATGAATTTACTTGGATAATGACAAACACGCAGTAAAGACGTCGTGCATTTACTTAGATAATGACAAACACGCAGTAAAGACATCATGAATTTACTTAGATAATGACAAACACGCGGTAACGAGGTCGTGCATTTACTTAGATAATGACAAACACACGTAAAGACGTCGTGCATTTACTTAGATAATGACAAACACGCGGTAAAGACATCATGAATTTACTTAGATAATGACAAACACGTGGTAAAGACATCGTGAATTTACTTAGATAATGACAAACACGTGGTAAAGACATCATGAATTTACTTAGATAATGACAAACACGCAGTAAAGACGTCGTGCATTTACTTAGATAATGACAAACGCGGTAAAGACGTCATGAATTTACTTAGATAATGATAAACATGCGGTAAAGACATCATGAATTTACTTAGATAATGATTACCACGCGGTAAAGACGTCATGAATTTACTTAGATAATGATAAACATGCGGTAAAGACATCATGAATTTACTTAGATAGTGATAAACACCCGGTAAAGACATTGTGCATTTACTTAGATAATGACAAACGCGGTAAAGATATGAATTTACTTAGATAATGATAAACACGCGGTAAAGACGTCATGCATTTACTTAGATAATGATAAACACGCCGTAAAGACGTCATGAATTTACTTAGATAATGACAAACACACGGTAAAGACGTCATGCATTTACTTAGATAATGACAAACGCGGTAAAGACGTCATGCATTTACTTAGATAATGACAAACGCGGTAAAGACGTCATGCATTTACTTAGATAATGACAAACACGTGGTAAAGACATCATGCATTTACTTAGATAATGACAAACGCGGTAAAGACGTCATGCATTTACTTAGATAATGATAAACATGCGGTAAAGACGTCATGCATTTACTTAGATAATGATAAACACGCGGTAAAGACATCATGAATTTACTTAGATAATGACAAACGCGGTAAAGACGTCATGCATTTACTTAGATAATGATAAACACGCGGTAAAGACATCATGAATTTACTTAGATAATGATAAACATGCGGTAAAGACGTCATGAATTTACTTAGATAATGATAAACATGCGGTAAAGACGTCATGAATTTACTTAGATAATGATAAACACGCGGTAAAGACGTCGTGCATTTACTTAGATAATGATAAACACGCGGTAAAGACGTCGTGCATTTACTTAGATAATGATAAACACGCGGTAAAGACATCATGCATTTACTTAGATAATGATAACACGCGGTAAAGACATCATGCATTTACTTAGATAATGACAAACGCGGTAAAGACATCATGCATTTACTTAGATAATGATAACACGCGGTAAAGACATCATGAATTTACTTAGATAATGATAAACACGCGGTAAAGACATCATGCATTTACTTAGATAATGATAAACACGCGGTAAAGACATCATGCATTTACTTAGATAATGATAAACACGCGGTAAAGACATCATGAATTTACTTAGATAATGACAAACACGCGGTAAAGACGTCATGAATTTACTTAGATAATGACAAACGCGTTAAAGACGTCATGCATTTACTTAGATAATTACAAACACGCGGTAAAGACGTCATGAATTTACTTAGATAATGACAAACACGCGGTAAAGACGTCATGAATTTACTTAGATAATGACAAACGCGGTAAAGACGTCATGCATTTACTTAGATAATGACAAACACGCGGTAAAGACGTCATGCATTTACTTAGATAATGACAAACACGCGGTAAAGACGTATGAATTTACTTAGATAATGACAAACACGCGGTAAAGACGTCATGAATTTACTTAGATAATGACAAACGCGTTAAAGACGTCATGCATTTACTTAGATAATGACAAACACGCGGTAAAGACGTCATGAATTTACTTAGATAATGACAAACGCGGTAAAGACGTCATGCATTTACTTAGATAATGACAAACGCGGTAAAGACGTCATGCATTTACTTAGATAATGATAAACACGCGGTAAAGACATCATGAATTTACTTAGATAATGACAAACGCGGTAAAGACATCATGCATTTACTTAGATAATGATAAACACAGTAAAGACATCATGAATTTACTTAGATAATGACAAACGCGGAAAGACGTCATGCATTTACTTAGATAATGATAAACACGCGGTAAAGACATCATGAATTTACTTAGATAATGACAAACGCGGAAAGACGTCATGCATTTACTTAGATAATGATAAACATGCGGTAAAGACGTCATGAATTTACTTAGATAATGACAAACGCGGTAAAGACATCATGCATTTACTTAGATAATGATAAACACGCGGTAAAGACATCATGCATTTACTTAGATAATGACAAACGCGGTAAAGACGTCATGCATTTACTTAGATAATGACAAACGCGGTAAAGACGTCATGCATTTACTTAGATAATGATAAATGCGGTAAAGACGCGATAGAGATAATCACGCAGTATAGACGTTGGGCAGTTATTTTGATCATAATAATCACGCGGTAAAAATGTTTTTAAGTTTTATTCAAACTGTCTTCATGGACACAAATTGGATGGTGTTTGTTTCTCAGAACCAGCTGCCTTCTTGAAGAGGATGAAGGACGTGTCAGTGGAGAAAGGTAAAGAGCTGAGGCTGGAATGCACATACACAGGAACTCCAAAGATCAACGTGAACTGGTTCAAAGACGGCCAGCAGATCTTTGCCTCTTACAAGTACAACATCAGCACAACCGAGGACTCCTGCATTTTGGAGTGTCTCAGTACTGATGACAAAGATTCTGCAGGAAGATACGCCTGCCAGGTGTCCAACGATGCTGGAAAGGACATGTGTGAGGCAGCTGTGTCCATCCTGGGTGAGTTTTTGTTCTCTGGGTTCAGATCCATCAACCACCTGCAGACATTAAATATCGGACGTTCAAATCAGGGTGAACATCTGCACTTTATGTATATTCCTCCTGGTGCAATGAACGTCACCCTGACATCTGTGTGTGAACATGTGAATGTGACGCCTCGTTTTAAAGCTGTGTGTGAACATGTGAATGTGACGCCTCGTTTTAAAGCTGTGTGTGAACATGTGAATGTGAGTCCTCATTGTAAAGCTGTGTGTTTTCTGCTGCTTTGCGGTGATGTTACAGATTTCTTGTACGTAGAAATAGTTTTGTGTTTGCAGATGGTATTTTTATCCTTCTCAGTCCTGTTTGAATGTAACTGATCCAGATCTTACGTTCTGATTGTTCTGGGAAATTATTAAGATCAGTGAATTTGATTTTGAAAATTTTATAATGACCCATGTGGTGTGAAAGAAAGGAAGAAAGAGAGAGAGAGAGAGAGAGAGGAAAGGAGGAAGACAGCAAGACTGACTAATTCAGAATCCAGAACCACCTCATGTATCAGTATTGTGATCAAACTGATCCTGTGTGTGTGTGTGTGTGTGTGTGTGTGTGTGTGTGTGTGTGTGTGTGTGTGTGTGTGTGGGTGTGGGTGTGTTACGTATCTGTAGAACCGCCGTACTTCGTGGAGTCTCTGGAGCCCATGGAGGTGACAGCTGGAGATGCTGTTTGTCTGAAGTGTCATGTGGCAGGAACACCTGAGATCAAGGTGTCCTGGTTCAAGGCAGATGGAAAAGTCCGCTCCAGTCCCACTTGTAAGTTGGAGTACACAAAAGGGGTCGCCTGTTTGAAGCTCAGCAAGGCTACCAAGGCTGACATTGGCGAGTACACCTGCAAGGCCGAGAACCGGATAGGATCTGCCTCCTCCACCTGCAGACTTACTGTTCAAGGTGCTCATATTTGTTCACGTAAATCTGCCACAGAAATGTAAAATGTTGACCTTTTGTAAACATGAGGAACATTAGGACTTGGTCTTCTTGTTTTGGGCTTCATCATTTTGTTCAGGTGGTTTCTTCAGTCTGATATAAACCAACTGACCCAAGTCACAACCCTGTAAACAGGAAGTGTTTCTATTGATGCCCAAACAGAGCCACTCAGGATCAAGATCAGTTGACCATAAGGAGTCTCCAGGTCAACATGATCCTCATCACAGATCCTGTTTGCTTATTAGTGCCAACATCCATCAGTGCTTTGGTCACTAAGCTGCTTCGCGTGCAGTCATGAGACCAATACAGTGAAATCAAATAAGAAATCCATTAGTTCTGATAGCAGCTGCTCCATATCTTCATGGGCATTTGTTGATCTAAGAGGACATTGACATCAGGAAGGCGGGCTGCTGACCAGCACCGGTTCTGGATTATGTGGGAGGAGTGTCACCAGAATACAGTGTGTCCAGATGTTGTCTTCTGCTTGCTTTTCCTCAGCTGTTTGTCTGTCTTAGATCCTTTATAAAAACCTTCAGCTGTCTCCCAGAATCCTGGTTTTGATGCTCACCTCTCCCCACACTCCAGAGGCCAAAACACCACCATCTTTCCCCAAGAAGATAACCAGCTTACAACAGACGGAGGGTCAACCGGTCCGGTTTGAGTGCCGTGTCGCTGGCTCTTCACCCATCGAGGTGTCATGGCTGAAGGACGGCGAGCCTTTAAGGCCGGGCGACGAGTTCACCATGTTGTATGATGACAACACGGCTGTGCTGCAGATCAGCTGTGGAGAAATGAGACACTCGGGGGAATACAGCTGCGTCGCCACCAACACTGTGGGCTCAGCCTCCTGCAGAGCCAAGCTCACACTTCAAGGTCAGATGGTTTCAGGTCTTCATTACATTTCTGGCAGACATTTGATCAAGTACACTGATGCTGTACAATAAAATAATCATTTTCTGATCCGTGAAGTTAGAGTCACTATAGCAACTTTAACTTTTCAGTTTCTACAGCCGATTCCTCAGTTTGACAGACTCATGAAGACGTCTGCTGTCCAGCCACCAAAACTGAGAAACACCTCAGATTACCAATAACCATTTTGTAATTCATTATAAGCATATTGCCTCAAATCCTGGTTTGGGTTGTGGTGGAAGCAGGTGGTAAACAGTATCTCAGCCCTGCCTCTGAGGATAAAGATCCAGGATCAGGAAGCTGATTGGACCTTCTGTCAGGAAACAAGAGACAAACTTTTTTATTTCCTCTTGCAGAACCTAGACACCCACCAGTCTTTGACAGGAAGCTGTCCCCGAAGGAGGCGACGGTGGGTGATGTCATTGAGCTGGAGTGTCACCTGACTGGCTCGGCACCCATTAAAGTCACGTGGTCCAAAGACCACAAAGACATTCGCTCTGGTGGGAATTATAAGATCAGCTGTGTGGAGAACGTGGCCCAGCTGACCATCCTGAAGGCCGATAAAAATGACACGGGGAGATACTTTTGTCACGCCTCCAATGACGTGGGCAAGGACTCATGCTCTTCTGAGGTCACTGTCAAAGGTACGTGATACAGTGATGACATCACAGGCCCCTCCTCAAAAACAGCCTGAAAACACTTACATCACAATTCAAACCATCAGTTATTTCACACTAACATATAAATTTTTAGCGCTTAGTCGCGTGTCTAGTTATGGTACAGACAGTTGCCCAGTTCCGGATCACCTTTTATAAAGTCCCGCTATACGGAGCCATAATGCAGCTGAATGTCCTTTAATTGTGTATTGTTGTATTGTGTATTTGGATGTTGTCTAGCTGAAGAAGTCTGGATGGTGTAGCGCTTCTACTTAAAGTGTGAAGCCACATTATGTGTGGTGCAAACATTTGCCAGAAATGGATCACTTTGCCCGGTTCTGGATCACGACACTCTGTGTCACTTTGGGTTCATTCCTGGCATCTGGCTGGAGCCCTTCTAATACAGAATGATACACACTGTGCCCACGAATGTGTTCTGAACATAAAATGATATACATTATACTTATTAAATGAGAATTTACTTAGTTTCGAAAGGCGCCATTATACGTTTTTACGAGCCAAAAATGAAGTGTGGAGGTGAGATTTCTCCCGAATTAAAAAGTAAAAGCCCCCACATTCATGTCCATTCGTGATGTTGAGATGAGCCCCAAAGTCCACATGGATCACAAGTACAGACACGAGGCTGCTGCTTCAGTGATCCACAACCGGCACGTTTTCACGTCGGAGATAAACAGCACGACTTAACACACTGACATTTTCTACCCAAGTAAGTAAGTATTTTCCCACTCTAGAACCAAAAACACCGAACGGCTAACTCACCTTTGCTACGTTTTAGAGATCGTTACTTTCAAACTTGCAGGAATGAGTGAGTCAGAAAAAGCGTGCACACCGCAGACACCGGGATGTTTGGATTCCTCTGCTGATCACCAGGACGGCTGGATCCGGTCGAGCTTGTGGTCGTTTGTAGACAAAACATCAGTCTTTCCATTGGTACCAAGTATTATTATTCGTGCTGATTACGAGAAACGGCGGCGCAAAAACTACAGCAGTGATCCGGAACTGGGAAAGTGACTGTAGCGATGGGATCAGTTAGTGTTTAGCGCTTAATCCGTGTCTAGTTATGGTAAAGGTGGGATCGGTTAGTGTTTAGCGCTTAATCCGTGTCTAGTTATGGTAAAGGTGGGATCGGTTAGTGTTTAGCGCTTAATCCGTGTCTGGTTATGGTAACGGTGGGATCGGTTAGTGTTTAGCGCTTAATCCGTGTCTGGTTATGGTAACGGTGGGATCGGTTAGTGTTTAGCGCTTAGTCGCGTGTCTGGTTATGGTAACGGTGGGATCGGTTAGTGTTTAGCGCTTAATCCGTGTCTGGTTATGGTAACGGTGGGATCGGTTAGTGTTTAGCGCTTAATCCGTGTCTGGTTATGGTAACGGTGGGATCGGTTAGTGTTTAGCGCTTAATCCGTGTCTGGTTATGGTAACGGTGGGATCGGTTAGTGTTTAACGCTTAGTCGTGTGTCTGGTTATGGTAACGGTGGGATCAGTTAGTGTTTAGCGCTTAATCCGTGTCTAGTTATGGTAACGGTGGGATCGGTTAGTGTTTAGCGCTTAGTCGTGTGTCTGGTTATGGTAACGGTGGGATCGGTTAGTGTTTAGCGCTTAGTCGCATGTCTAGTTATGGTAACGGTGGGATCGGTTAGTGTTTAGCGCTTAATCGCATGTCTAGTTATGGAACGTGGGATCGGTTAGTGTTTAGCGCTTAGTCGCATGTCTAGTTATGTAACGGTGGGATCGGTTAGTGTTTAGCGCTTAATCCGTGTCTAGTTTATGGTAACGGGGTGATCGGTTAGTGTTTAGCGCTTAATCCGTGTCTGGTTATGGTAACGGTGGGATCGGTTAGTGTTTAGCGCTTAATCCGTGTCTGGTTATGGTACGGTGGGATCGGTTAGTGTTTAGCGCTTATAATCCGTGTCTGGTTATGGTAACGGTGGGATCGGTTAGTGTTTAGCGCTTAAATTCCGTGTCTGGTTATGGTAAAGGTGGGATCGGTTAGTGTTAGCGCTTAATCCGTGTCTGGTTATGGTAAAGGTGGGATCGGTTAGTGTTTAGCGCTTATAATCCGTGTCTGGTTATGGTAACGGTGGGATCGGTTAGTGTTTAGCGCTTAATCCGTGTCTGGTTATGGTAAAGGTGGGATCGGTTAGTGTTTAGCCGCTTAATTCCGTGTCTGGTTATGGTAACGGTGGGATCGGTTAGTGTTTAGCGCTTAGGGTCGCGGGTCTGGTTATGGTAACGGTGGGATCGGTTAGTGTTTAGCGCTTAATCCGTGTCTGTTAGTGGTAACGGTGGGATCGGTTAGTGTTTAGTGCTTAGGTCGCGTGTCTGGTTATGGTAACAGTGGGATCGGTTAGTGTTAGCGCGTAATCCGTGTCTGGTTATGGTAACGGTGGGCTCGGTTAGTGTTTAACGGCTTAGGTCGCGTGTCCTGGTTATGGTAACGGTGGGATCGGGTTAAGTGTTTAGCGCTTAATCCGTGTCCTAGTTATGGTAACGGTGGGATCGGTTAGTGTTTTAGCGCTTAGTCCGTGTGTCTGGTTATGGTAACGGTGGGATCGGTTAGTGTTTAGCGCTTAGTCGCATGTCTATTGATGGTAACGGTGGGATCGGTTAGTGTTTAGCGCTTAATATCCGTGTCTAGTTATGGTAACGGTGGGATCGGTTAGTGTTAGCGCTTAGTCGCATGTCTAGTTATGGTAACGGTGGGATCGGTTAGTGTTTAAGTAGCGCTTATCCGTGTCTATTATGGTAACGGTGGGATCGGTTAGTGTTTAGTGCTTAATCCGTGGTCTGGTTATGGTACGGTGGGATCGGTTAGTGTTTAGCGCTTAATTCCGTGTCTAGTTATGGTAACGGTGGGATCGGTTAGTGTTTAGCGCTTAATCCGTGTCTGGTTATGGGTAACGGTGGGATCGGTTAGTGTTTAGCGCTTAATCCGTGTCTGGTTATGGTAACGGTGGGATCGGTTAGTGTTTAGCGCTTAGTCGCATGTCTAGTTATGGTAACGGTGGGATCGGTTAGTGTTTTAGCGCTTAGTCGCATGTCTAGTTATGGGTACGTGGGATTCGGTTAGTGTTTAGCGCTTAGAGGTCGCATGTCTAGTTATGGTAACGGGTGGATCGGTTAGTGTGTAGCGCTTAATCCGGGTCTAGTTATGGTAACGGTGGGATCGTTTAGTGTTTAGCGCTTATCCGTGTCTGGTTATGGTAACGGGGGGATCGGTTATGGTTAGCGCTGATCCGTGTCCTGGTTTATGGTAACGGTGGGATCGGTTAGTGTTTACGCTTAGTCGCATGTCTAGTTATGGTAACGGTGGGATCGGTTAGTGTTTAGCGCTTAGTCGCATGTTCTAGTTATGTAACGGTGGGATCGGTTAGTGTTTAGCGCTTAGTCCGCCATGTCTAGTTATGGTAACGGTGGGATCGGGTTAGTGTTTAGGCGCTTAATCCGTGTCTAGTTATGGTACGGTGGGATCGGTTAGTGTTTAGCGCTTAATCCGTGTCTAGTTATGGGAAAGGTGGGATCGGTTAGTGTTTAGCGCTTAGTCGCGTGTCTTGTTATGGTAAGGTGGGATCGGTTAGTGTTTAGCGCTTAATCCGTGTCTGGTTATGGTAACGGTGGGATCGGTTAGTGTTTTACATAATTCAGCATGTGTGATTTATATTTCACTGCCCTTTTCACCTTCACCGTCTGTTTATAGTATGAGATCAGCGTAGCCACTTTTTGGTGGGACGTCTTGTTGTACCACAGCTGTCCTGGGACTCTTGATTCAACACCTATAACTTTAGTACCACCTTTGCCTTCCAGGTGGTGCTAGATGGATCAAGGTCTTCTTTGTCTGGAGAATATTAGTGTTTTTCTTTTTTACAGAAATCCATGGCTGACATGTTTGTGTTGATGTGAAATTTTCAGAGCGTAAAAACCCTCCTGTGTTCACTAAGAAGCCTTCACAAAACATTGAGGACACAGAAGGAAAACTGGTGAAGATTGAAGGTCGTGTTTCTGGCTCGCAGCCCTATCTGTCAGCTGGTTCCGAGACGGGACAAAGATCAGCAGCTCAGATAAATATGACCTCAGTTCAAGAGCAACATAGTGGTTCTGTGCATCAAGAACAGTCAGGGTGACCGACAGCGGCACGTACTCCTGCCAGGCTGCCAATGAAGCTGGTGGAGCTTCCTGTGAAGTCTTTGTGGCCATTTCTGGTGAGTCCCAGGAAACCAGCAGGCTGTTCTCCAACATGTGCATGCAGGGGTTTGAAGTGTGGAGTCTGTGGAGCCCCAGAGGACCAGCTGATAATCAGTCATATACTCACATTGTTACCATTAGGAATTTATGAGATATAGCTCCACCCACTGCTTATGATTGGACATTGGCATGACGTTTCAGCTAAATATGAACTAAGTTGAAGTCAAAAGAAACATCTGTGCTTGTTGTCTCTTTGATTGCTGGAATCCACAGTGTAATAAGTGAAATTAGCTGTGAAACATGGTGATAAGCTCTCGACTGCGACTTTGACCGTGTTCAGATGATCGACTTCATCGTTCACTTGATGAACTGAAATGTTTCATGTTCCTCCAGAAGCCAAGAAGCCTCCTGTGTTTTGACATTCCTGTCAAACCACTAACGCTGGAGGGGGTGAAAAGCTGAGTCTGAAGTGTCACGTCTGTGGCTCCGCCCCTCTGAAGGTCCAGTGGATGAAGGACCGGAAGGAGCTGAGCTCGGTTGGCAGCACCAGGATCAGTTTCAGGGATGGGATGGCATGCCTGGAAATCAGTGCCGCCTCCAGACACGATGCGGGAGATTACCTCTGCAAGGCCTCCAACGACGCCGGCACTGACTTCTGTAAAGCCAAAGTCACTGTCAAAGTCCGGTAGTCCTCAGCAAACCCGAAATCTGGCTTCAGGGTCTTTGTTCTGAAGTACTTTATTTTGCAATGTTGCAGAGAAACCCGGAGCTCGGCCAGCTGCTGAGGCACCTGAAGCGCCAACCACGAAACTCGAGAACTTGTTCTTCATCGAAGAGCCCAAAACTGCCCACGCCACAAGAGAGTGAGATCAAAACACAACACAGTACACCCTGACGGCAAGGCCTCAGTCGCCCTGATGCCACGAGACCGAAATCTGTGATTTATCCGGTCTGCTCTCTGATTCAACAACCACAGTATTCCTGGCTTCAGCTCGTGAGCTCAACAGCTAACTCAGCTGCCATCAAGATAATGAGTTAATGACATTCAGACAGTCTGCAGAATAAATCAGTATTCCTCCAGAACTTTATTCATCTGGGTTAGTGGGACATAGACGATGTTGAGTGCGTTAGATCCTTTTAGGTCAGTGTTGAAACTTGTTCAACTGAGTGAGCACATATGTTTTCCTGAAGTACACCCAGTTAATCTGCTTCCTACAGCACATTACACTGAACTTAATTTCACCTGAACACATGCTGCTAAAACATTAACATGACGACTCATACCCATGATCACAATTATCTAATCAATTATCTAACCAGGAATAATCAAGTTGTGCTCATAATCCCATTTCACATGTTTATGTACACTTCAGTAATGCGATAAAATCATTTTAAAAATCAGGTTTTCATGTCATGTCTGGCTTCTCTCGTCATGGTGTCTCCTCTGGTCGGGGCTGGCCTTCGGAGCTTTGCAAAATACACAAAGTAACACTCTCCTTCTCTGCATTTCTTTATATTGTAATATATATATATATACATATATATATATATATATATATATATATATATATATTGATTAATTATTTAAATTGACCAGTTGATCAATTTGATTGATCAGTTTAATCAAACAATGGTAATTCTTCCTCTTATTGTTGTTATTATGATAGTATGATATCATTTCATATGAAGTCCCTCTCCTCTACACTCAGAACGCAGGTTCTAACGTCACTGCTCACACTGTCTGCCATATTTGTATTATATTGTACTTGTATTTTAAGAACATCCTGGTTTTTGAATTGATACTTTTAGAAGTGAGCAGATGTAAAAGTACCAAAAACCAGGGCCCGCATTCACAAAAGGTTAAAGTAGCTCTTAGCTCTTAGGGAAAATTCTAAGAAAAATCTTAGAATTCAAGGAATTCTAAGACATTTCTTAGAATTTTCCCTTGGTGAGATAAAAGTTATTCACAAAGCCTCTTAGGCCTTTAGAGAGCTTTTCCACCTGCATCAGACACTCAAAGCGCTTTACAATAATGCTTCACATTCACGCCAGTGTCAGGGTGCTGCCATACAAGGTGCTCACTACACACCGGGAACAACTAGGGGATTAAGGACCTTTCACAAGAGCCCTTAGTGATTTTCCGGTCAGGGTGGTCTCAAGCCCAACGCTTAACCACTAGACTATCACCTTCCCAAAGGTCAAAACACTGTTAACGGTAGGGAGGAGGAATTTTAAGAAGCCTAAGAGTGTCTTAAACAGAGAGGATGGCAGAAAAATGGAGAAGAAGCAGAGACCTTCTCCGTATGTTGAACAGCAGAGATAATGTTTGTGGTTGACCTCATCAGGAATGATCTGACTTTACCCACCCAGCGTAGTAACATAATAACACCTGAGATGAAGGTCATCACATCACTGTGATCCCTGGCTACGGGAAAAATGTCTATTCAAATTCAAATTTTTTAATTTATATAGCGCCAACTCACGACAAGGTCATCTCAAGGCACGTCACACACCCACAACTCAGAAAACAGACAAAATGAGTTAAAAGATTAAAAACATAATAAAAGAGCAAAACCGCAAAAGAGTAAAAAAGAATGAAACACATAATAACATAATATAACAATTAATATGAACAATTTATAGTTTAGTTGCAGAACCTTAAAATCTGATCTCACTGGGACTGGAAGCCAGTGAAGAGACGCCAAACTGGGTGTAATGTGGTTGAACTTTCTGCTTCCTGTCAAAAGTCTGGCTGCAGCATTTTGAACCAATTGGAGAGTCCTAATGCTGGACTGTGGTAAACCAGAAAATAGAACATTGCAATAGTCCAATCTAGAAGAGATAAACACATGGATCAGGGTCTCAGCATCAGCCATAGACAGGATGGGACGAATCTTCACTATATTTCACAGGTGGAAGAAAGCAGTCCTAGTAATATCTCTAATGTGGAGGTCAAAGGACAACGTAGGATCAAAAATTACCCCAAGGTTCCTCACTTTGTCAGTGTGATGTATGACACATAAGCCGAGGCTGAGCGTTAACTGGTCAAATTGATGCCATGTCTCACTGGACCAAGAACCATCATTTCAGTCTTATCAGAGTTTAAAAGTAGGACGTTTCCAGACATCCAACTTCTCACTGCTGCAAGGCAATCTTTTAAGGATTTTATGTGGACGAGATTACCAGCAGTTATCGGCATGTATAGCTGAGTATCATCTGCATAGCAGTGAAAGGTAATCCCAAAATGCCACAATATGTGCCCAAGGGGTGCTATATAAAGGGAGAAAAGCAGGGGAGAAAAGCATTACATGTAAATTCTGTGACATTCATTAAATTATTAATATCAAAAGAAGTGATGTCAGAACCCAGAGAATAAACTCATCTGTTTGAGGAGAACTTGACTCCTGTGCTACAGTCTCTGCTGTCACTTCAGATTACAGCACATACCAGAGCTTCTCACAGTGTGGAGAGGAAACCTAACAACAAGCTAATCAATATCATAATTGGCATGTGAATGAGGTTCGTTCATACATTTTGAAACTGTGCAACAATTCATTTCATTTTTCTGAGTTTCATCATGACATTAAATTATTTTCACAATGACACGTTTCTTAATACAGTTCAGGTTATATGATTGGTTGATTTCACTGTCCGTTCATAACTGGGAGCACATTTGTTTTTTTCTCTTTCCCCTTTTGTGACAACCAGTCACAGCTCTTAGAGGACTGTGTCATACCTAGCAACAGGGTCAACCCCGCCTCCTCACAGATAAAAGCTTCTGTCCCTTCCTTGCTCAGAGTTGCTCTCAGACACCTCCTGGCGTTTCGGCTGAGTTCGGAGCTCTCTATGAGTAGTACATGAATACAGGTCCAGATTAACAGTCTACAACACAACATATTGATCCTAAATCAGTGTGTGTATCAATGATGATGTCACATGATGCCCTTTACATGACCTCTTAAATAATCTGGTAACTCCAGAACTCATGATCAGTGTAAAGTCAGCAGCAAATTCAGGTCATTTCATGTCTGTGCACTCTGACTTACATTAGTGCATGAACACACGAGGTCAGAAACTTCAGTCTGCAGTTAGCGGCTTCACCACATCAGCTGCTTGTTTGTTGACTTATTTGTGCAGAGGGCGTGGCCACCTTCATCGCTAAGGGTGGGCGGCAAGCCCATCCCCAGCGTGAAGTGGATGAAAGGGAAGTGCGTCAGCTTACACATGGCGGCCGGATCTCCATTGAGCAGAAAGGGCAGGACGCCAAACTGGAGGTCCGTGAGGTGACCCGGTCAGACTCGGGTCAGTACCGGTGTGTCGCTTCCAACAAGCACGGGGAGATCGAGTGCAGCGCCGACCTTCATGTGGACGAAAAGAAAGAGGTGGCACCACTCGAAGGTGACCTCCGAGCCAAACTGAAGAAGTGAGTCTGTCTGAGAACATTCCTCATGATTCCCTGCTCCCGTCCTGGAGGCAGTTCCCCGACATCTCGTGGATCCAACTGTAAAGGTTTTAAAATTCTGCCGTCTTCATCTTCACAGTTCTGCTTTTTTTCTTGTTTCTTTTTACAAATTAAAAAAAATCTAAATTCTTTAAAAAAAATTGCAAAGTTTCTGGAGATATAAAACAATTTTTGCTTTGTCATCATCTGGAGAATTTCAGTCTGTTTGAACTGTGCAGCCCAAAAATTAAGTGATTTCAGTATTTTACAATGAATTTAAAACATTTGAGGAACATAAGTTTTGAATGAGACTTTTGGGATCAACACACGTGAAACGGAGAACTTGACTTTCGTCAGAATACTGAGACATTTTAAGGACATTAAAATGCTCCAACTTGATCTGCTCTGTTGTCAGAACACCATCGAAACAAAAGAGTCCACTGGGGAGAAGGACATTGACATTGTTGAGTTGTTGAGGAACGTGGACCCAAAAGAGTACGAGAAATATGCCCGAATGTACGGCATCACCGACTACCGCGGCCTGCTGCAGGCATCCAGCAGCTGGAGAAGGAGAAGGCTGAAGAAAGTGGAAGACCGGTAGGTCCAGTGCAAGCTGCCGTGCTGGTGTTTGCTCATCAAGTTGCTGCTGAACATTGCATTGCTGTCCTCAACAGGAACTGGAACGTGGAGACAGAGAGTCCGATGAGGACATGGCCCGACTGGTGGCTGATCTACAGAAGAGGATGGAGCGCACCGAGGTGAGTGCCCGAAGTCACCGACACGAATCACAACACCTGAGAAGAGAAACATTTTCACTCCACAACTTTGTGTCCTTGTTGCTGTTGCAGCCCGTCACCGTGGTGAAGGACATCTCCGATCAGTCCGTATTCATCGAGGACACTGCAGTGTTTGAGTGTGAGGTCAAGATAAACTATCCAGAGATCTCCCTGTCCTGGTACAAGGGCACGCAGAAACTAGACAACAGCAACAAGTATGACATCAGTGTCAGCGGTGACCACCACCTGCTGAAGGTCAGGAAGTGCCAGACGTCCGACCAGGGCAACTACCGAGTGGTCTGCGGACCGCACATCTCGAGCGCTAAGCTCAGCGTCGTGGGTTAGTATGGACACCGCTTTCATTTCTTTCTGCATCACTTTCCATCTTTGGACATATTGGGGTGAAGCTCGGCACCCGACTGATACCCATCACATTACTTTGACAAAAGATACGTTTTAGAAGCTGTTGGTTGAAGACTTGAACTTTGCATCACTTTAAAGTAGAGTGGCAGTAATATCAGCCGGTATGAGCCTTTCACAAACATATCAATAGCCGTGCAATTTTTGACAATGTGAAAACTTTAGTTTGCCAAATAAACAATTGCCGAAAAGCACTGTGGTTGTTATATGTGCAGCTTGTCCAGCAGAGGGCGATTTGACACATTGTTTGCAATGCTGACAAGCGTGGCTGGGACCCCCATCACTCCTCGGTCACATTAGGTAAAAGGGGCAGAGTCAACGCGATCAGCTGCCATTCCTGTTCAATCACAGTGAGCGTTTTACCGCGACGTGAGACAAGTGTCACCATGCTGCCAGTTAGGCGGAGCCAAAATAGATGAGAAACCAATATTATGCAAATGTTAGCGATGCAACATGAAGACTGCCATCAGAGTGAAACGCAGTTTGGTATGCATCAGCTGGTTGTCAGTTATATTTATCCATACCATCCATCCATTTTCTTCCGCTTTATCCGGAGTCGGGTCGCGGGGGCAGCAGCTCAAGCAAAGCCGCCCAGACCTCCCGATCCACACACACCTCCCCCAGCTCCTCCGGGGGAACCCCAAGGCGTTCCCAAGCCAGCTGAGAGATGTAGTCCCTCCAGCGTGTCCTTGATCTTCCCCGGGGCCTCCTCCCAATGGGATGTGCCTGGAACACCTCTCCAGCGAGGTGTCCAGGGGGCATCCGGAAAAGATGCCCGAGCCACCTCAACTGACTCCTTTCAACGTGGAGGAGCAGCGACTCCGAGCTCCTCCCAAGTGACCGAGCTCCTCACCCTATCTCTAAGGGAGCGCCCAGCCACCCTGCGGAGGAAACTCATCTCATCCGCTTGTACTCGCAATCTCATTCTTTCGGTCATGAGCCAAATCTCATGACCATAGGTGAGGATCGGAACGTAGATCGATCGGTAAATCGAGAGCTTTGCCCCCCTACTCAGCTCTCTCTTCACCACGACGGTCCGATACAGCAACTGCATCACTGCAGATGCTGCACCGATCCGTCTATCGATCTCACGCTCCATCCGTCCCTCACTCGTGAACAAGACCCCGAGATACTTAAACTCCTCCACTTGAGGCAAGGACACTCCACCGACCTGAAGAGGGTAAAGCACCTTTTTCTGGTCGAGAACCATGGCCTCGGATTTGGAGGTGCTGATTTTCATCCCGGATGCTTCACACTCGGCTGCAAACCGCCCCAGTGCACGCTGAAGGTCCTGATTTGACAAAACCAACAGAACCACATCGTCCGCAAACAGCAGAGATGAGATTCTGTGGTTTCCAAACCAGACCCCCTCTACACCCTGGCTGCGCCTAGAAATTCTGTCCATAAAAATAATGAACAGAACCGGTGACAAAGGGCAGCCCTGGCGGAGGCCAACGTGCACTGGAAACAGGTTTGACTTACTAGCAGCAATGCGAACCAAGCTTCTGCTACGCTTGTACAGGGACCGGAATAGCCCTTAACAAATGGACCCCAGACCCTGTACTCCCCGGAGCACCCCCCACAGAGTGCCCCGAGGGACAACGGTCGAACTTCCTTCTCCAGATCCACAAAACACATGTGGACTGGTTGGGCGAACTCCCATGAACCCTCGAGCACCCGATGGAGCATATAGAGCTGGTCCAGTGTGCCGTGACCAGGACGAAAACCACACTGCTCCTCCTGAATCCGAGGTTCGACCATCGGTCGAATTCTCCTCTCCAGTACTCTGGAATAGACCTTACCGGGGAGGCTGAGGAGTGTGATCCCCCTATAGTTGGAACACACCCTCCGGTCCCCCTTCTTAAACAGAGGGACCACCACCCCGGTCTGCCAATCCAGAGGCACTGTCCCCGATCACCACGTGATGTTGCAGAGGCGTGTCAGCCAAGACAGCCCCACAACATCCAGAGACTTAAGGTACTCAGGACGGATTTCATCCACCCCAGGAGCCTTGCCACCGAGGAGCTTTCTAACCACCTCGGTGACTTCGGCCTGGGTAATGGATGAGTCCACCTCTGAGTCCCCAGTCTCTGCCTCCTCTTCGGAAGACGTGATGATGGGATTGATAGTATTTATAATAAAGTCAGTGTTTAAGCCTCAATTTAATTTCTTTGTCATAAGGGTTTGATAACAAAATGTTCAGAATCATTACTATGTGTATACAACTGTGCTCAGAAGTTTACATCCCCTGGCAGAATGTTTTGATTTTTATTTCATAAATATGAATGATAACACAGTAACGTGTTTTCCCTCATGGTTTGTGGTTGGGTGAAGACATTTATTGTGTTTCCTCTTTTTAAATCATAATGACAACAGAAATGACCCACATGATCATAAGTTTCCGTCCCCCTGTTCTTCATACTGTGTGCTTCAGTCTGTTGTGGTCGAGGCTCTCTGATGGTGAAGCTGCCACTCAATATGTCTCAGACTTTATTCACATCAGTTATGAAGAAATACAAACAGTTTGACACTCTGTGGTCAATCTGTGTGGAGCAGACAGTTCTCAGAAACTGAAGGAGAAGAGTGAGGAAAGCCACCAAGACACCCAGACAACCCAGAAGAAGTTCCAGGCTTCTGTGGCTGTGACTGGAGACATTGTGCATTTTGTATCAGCAGTTATCCAGCTTCATGATGACGTGCTACAGAGGAGCAGCTGCAAATTGCCAGAAGGTCCATCTGAGGTGCGAGCCTAGATTTGATCTGTTTTGGTGAAAGAATATCCTTCTCCACTCAACTCCACTGTGAAGCTCAGAGGGGTGATGCAAAATGCAGAATTTGCACTGTGCACAATTTCTCCAGTCACAGCCACGTTAGGATCTGATCGTAATCCTGGATAAGTGCAGCTCCTCACTCAGCAGCAACGTTACCAGGACCTGCTGTGAGGACTGGAATGATGGGTCATCCTCGCACTCTGAAGGTCCTTGATGAGGAAGCCCATGTTGACGTTAAAATACCTCAAAAATGCCACCTGAGGCAGATATAGAAACCAAATGATCCGCACAACCATATTTCATTTATATATATACCACAGTGCTCCGATACAAAAAGTTTTATTAAACAAGACGCAACCTGCCCTTCATCAGACCTGAGGCAGATGGAACAAAATCTGCCGCTAATGAACTAATGTATTCCAAAACCAACAGTCCGCAACTCAAAGTGTCACTCGAATGTCTCAAAAAACAGGGGCCGGGTGGCAGGGGTTCATATTTTACAATTCTCATGAAATTTCACCCAATTTATTTTTTACCACTAAAGGAATCAAAAAAATGAAAAAGTTGAAGTTTGTTTTCAAAACCACCCCAACATATCTCTCTCTCTATTCTATATATATATATATATATATATATATATATATATATATATATATATATATATATATGCATAAAGCGAGAGAGAGAGAGATATCCATATCAGTCATGATCTTCTTTAAGGCTTTGTAACAAATACAACAGTGAATGAGCTCAGCTGAAAGCAGCTGGACTTCAGTCTTTTCCAAACAGATCTTTGACCTTGACGTCTTATGACCAAGAACCTTGATCAACATCCAAGACGATCATGATTTTACAATTATGTGTGTTTTTCTCCCCAGATAACTTTTTAATATCATATCTGATATTTATGTATGACAGTCACCCCCCCCCCCCCCCAATAAAACCACTTGTTTGTTTGTCATTTAGTCTCTGTACCCTTTGTTACTACGAGGGGTCACAGGGATGGAGCCTGTCCCAGTGATGTCAGAGCGAGGGGCGGGGTTCACCCTGGACAGGCCGCTGGTCTGTCCCTGACACGCTGATTAGACTTTAGATTTTCGGGTTGGTCGTGTGTGCTTCTCCGTCTGTTTTTGCCCTCCTATGACATACTGTTTGGCAGGTACTACATTTTTATCATAACTGTGCGTTCCTCCTTGCTGGTGGCTCACTAATCACTTCAATGGCTCTTGTGGTTTTGTCTTTCAGAGGTGAAGGTTGAGAAACCTCTACAAGACACGTCGGGTAAGGAAGGCCAGACGTGCAGCCTGTTTTGTCAGTTGTCCATCCCTAATGTAGAGGCACAGTGGTTTAAAAATGGCGTGCAGATAGAGATGAAGGGAAAGTACACATCTGAGGTGAAACACAAGGTTCAGAAGCTTCTGATCCGAGACCTGAAGCCTGAAGACCAGGGTAGATACTCCTGCAGATACCAGCACCTGGAATCATCAGCAGAGCTGTGGGTGGAAGGTTTGTACCTTGGACAACAACATACAAGCTTCTAGATGTCATAGATGTTCTGCTTTTTACTAACCTCTTTGGACTACTACAACCAAACCTTGAGACTAATGCTGGACGTTTGGATTTTAGTTGATAGTGGACCCTCTTTTTTCACCTGCTCTTCCTTCTTGGCTCTTGCCTCTTCTGGATTATCTTACGATCAGAATCACTTCCTTTGTTGTCTCCGTCTTGAGCCATCCACCCCAAACACAACCATCGTAACATCTCCTCATTTCTAACTGTGTGGGTGTTGTGTCGATGCAATCTACCATTCAGCTGTTGTCCAACATGTTTACCCATTGACGTCTTTATGTCTTTTAGCTGAACAAATTCATTTCACCAAACGAATCCACAACATCGAAGTCAACGAGCGCCAGTCAGCCACCTTTGAGTGTGAAGTGTCCTTCGACAATGCAATCGTTTCGTGGTACAAAGACACGTGGGAACTGAAAGAGAGCCCTAAATACAACTTCAGAAGTGAGGGCCGAAGACATTTCATGGTTATTCGAAATGTGACCATTGAAGACGAAGGTTTGTAGCGTGCCATCGAAGTGCAGAAAGCCTCCAAAGCTTATTTTTCCATCAGTGTTAAAAGTCTTCATTACTAATCCCATGTAGGCGTGTACTCAGTGATTGTGAGGTTGGAGCCCAGAGGGGAGGCTAAGAGCACAGCTGAGCTTTATTTGTCTGGCAAAGGTACCGTTTTCTTCAGTCAGGCAACAACTTCTCCGTTTCTCTCCTTCACACATTAACACCTTCTTTACTCTCATTCTCTCCACAGAAATCGAACTAGCGATGGTGCCGTTCGGTAAGTTCCTCCTTTGTCCTTCAGCTTTGAAAATGTTTTCAGTAAATCCCCTTGTTCGTCGCGTCACTGTTATCGATCCAGAACAGGCTTTGCTTCACTTAACACAAAGCAAAAAAGTCTGACGGCAAGCAAAGGATTTTCCAAAGTCATTACAAATGTTTGTTTATTTAGTATAAGTGTACTTGGAGTAAAAACCTTATTCTGTGTTCCGCAGATATTCCAGATTCTTCGATTCAGAGGCCGAGGTTCCGTCATCAGTTGCAATTCAAGGTAAGAGCTTCTAAATTCCAAACTAGGTTCACTTCACTTTGAAATCCTCCAGGAAGCAGATTCAGTTCACAAAATGTAAAATCAGGACATAATCAGCATCAGAAGGAACATATCGTTGGAATTCTGTTCTTACGAAGAAGAGATGAGGGTCCACTGGGATTCTTTCTCCGTCTTCACCAGATGAATGAATTATTCACGTGTTCTGCTGAATGAAGGTGATCTTTGTCTTCTTTTGTTCTTACAAGAATCACTGAATATTCGTATGAATATGAAGAAGAGGTGGAGGTGAAGCAGAGAGTACAACCCGCCGCTCCTCCTCCTCCTCCTCATCATCATCATCGTTAGCAGACCTGACTCAAACAGTGACTTCTGATATGAACACGTTCCACCTAAACCTTAAATCTATTTATCATTTCTCATTCTTCTTTTGTTCAGACTCAAAGATTGTAGAAAAATATTTAAACTGGTTGATGAGTACAACAGAAGATGTTACGGTTAAATACTGAGATTTTTTCACCCTTCAAACTAAAAAGCAACAAAAACAGGCTTCTTTGTTCAAATGACTGATTTCCTCTCATCATTCTCAATGCAAAAACAACTAAAATCTCTCACCAAAATCTAGATGAAGTAAAAACATAAAACTCCAAATAATGGATCACATAATTACTCACCTCTTTGAATCTTCTTGTGCATCTTCCCGATGGTTTGATGTGGTTTTTGTCTTCTACCTTATTTTGTTACTGAGCCTCTTATTTTGGGCATGTTGTTCTTAAAGACAAGGATCGGTGACCTCTTGTTTTGGACCAAGTTGTTCTTAAAGACGAGGACCGGTGAACCTCTTATTTTGGGCCATGTTGTTCTTGTAGATAAAGATGAGGACCAGTGAACCACTTACTTTGAACCATGTTCTTAAAGATGAGGACTGGTGAACCTCTTATTTTGGACCATGTTGTTCTTAAAGACAAGGACCAGTGAACCTCTTATTTTGGACCATGTTGTTCTTAAAGACGAGGACCAGTTATCACTTATTTGGACCATGTTGTTCTTAAAGATGAGGACTGGTGAACCTCTTATTTTGGGCCATGGTTTCTTAAAGACAAGGATCGGTGACCTCTTGTTTTGGACCAAGTTGTTCTTAAAGACGAGGACCGGTGAACCTCTTATTTTGGGCCATGTTGTTCTTGTAGATAAAGAATGAGGACCAGTGAACCACTTACTTTTGAACCATGTTCTTAAAGATGAGGACTGGTGAACCTCTTATTTTGGACCATGTTGTTCTTAAAGATGAGGACCGGTGAACCTCTTATTTTGGACCATGTTGTTCTTAAAGATGAGGACCGGTGAACCTCTTATTTTGGACCATGTTGTTCTTAAAGATGAGGACCGGTGAACCTCTTATTTTGGACCATGTTGTTCTTAAAGATGAGGACCGGTGAACCTCTTATTTTGGACCATGTTGTTCTTAAGATGAGGGCCAGTGAACCTCTTATTTTGGACCATGTTGTTCTTAAAGATGAGGACCGGTGAACCTCTTATTTTGGGACCATGTTGTTCTTAAACATAGGGACCTGAACCTCTTATTTTGGACCATGTTGTTCTTAAAGATGAGGACCGGTGAACCTCTTATTTTGGGGCCATGGTTGTTCTGAAAGATGACGACCAGTGAACTCTTATTTTGGACCATGTTGTTCTGAAAGATGAGGACCAGTGAACCTCTCATTTTGACCATGTTGTCTTAAAGATGAGGACCGGTGAACCTCTTATTTTGGGCCATGTTGTTCTTAAAGATGAGGACCAGTGAACCTCTTGTTTTGGACATGTTGTTCTGAAAGACGAGGACCAGTGAACCTCTCATTTGGACCATGTTGTTCTGAAAGACAAGGACCGTGAACCTCTCATTTGGGACCATGTTGTTCTTAAAGATGAGGACCGGTGAACCACTTACTTTGAACCATGTTCTTAAAGATGAGGACTGGTGAACCTCTTATTTGGACCATGTTGTTCTTAAAGACAAGGACCAGTGAACCTCTTATTTGGACCATGTTGTTCTTAAGACGAGGACCAGTTAATCACTTATTTTGGACCATGTTGTTCTTAAAGATGAGGACTGGTGAACCTCTTATTTTGGGCCATGTTGTTCTTAAAGACAAGGATCGGTGACCTCTTGTTTTGGACCAAGTTGTTCTTAAAGACGAGGACCGGTGAACCTCTTATTTTGGGCCATGTTGTTCTTGTAGATAAAGATGAGGACCAGTGAACCACTTACTTTGAACCATGTTCTTAAAGATGAGGACTGGTGAAGCCTCTTATTTTGGACCATGTTGTTCTTAAAGATGAGGCCGGTGAACCTCTTATTTTGGGCCATGTTGATCTTAAAAATGAGGGCCAGTGACACCCTCTTACTTTGGGCCATGTTGTTCTTAAAGATGAGGACAGATGAACCTCTTATTTTGGACCATGTTGTTCTTAAAGACGAGGACCAGTGAACCACTTCTTTTGGGCTATGTTGTTCTTAAACATGAGGACCAGTGAACCTCTTATTTTGGACCATGTTGTTCTGAAAGATGACGACCAGTGAATCTCTTATTTTGGACCATGTTGTTCTGAAAGACGAGGACCAGTGAACCTCTCATTTTGGACCATGTTGTTCTTAAAGATGAGGACCGGTGAACCTCTTATTTTGGGCCATGTTGTTCTTAAAGATGAGGACCAGTGAACCTCTTGTTTTGGACCATGTTGTTCTGAAAGACGAGGACCAGTGAACCTCTCATTTTGGACCATGTTGTTCTTAAAGATGAGGACCGGTGAACCTCTTATTTTGGACCATGTTGTTCTTAAAGATGAGGACCGGTGAACCTCTTATTTTGGACCATGTTGTTCTTAAAGATGAGATCGGTGACCTCTTGTTTGGGCCATGTTGGTCTTAAAGACGAGGACTGGCGAACCTCTTACTTTGGACCATATTGTTCTTTGAGACAAAGATCGGTGACTTCTTGTTTTGGACCATGTTGTTCTTAAAGGCGAGGACCAGTGAACCTCTCATTTTGGACCATGTTGTTCTTAAAGATGAGGACCGGTGAACCTCTTATTTTTGACCATGTTGTTCTGAAAGACGAGGTCCGGTGAACCTCTTATTTTGGACCATGTTGTTCTGAAAGATGAGGACCGGTGGACCATGTTGTTCTTAAAGATGAGGACCGGTGAACGTCTTGTTTTGGACCATGTTGTTCTGAAAGACGAGGTCCGGTAAACCTCTTATTTTGGACCATGTTGTTCTGAAAGACGAGGTCCGGTGAACCTCTTATTTTGGGCCATGTTGTTCTGAAAGACGAGGTCCGGTGAACCTCTTATTTTGGGCCATGTTGTTCTTAAAGATGAGGACCGGTGAACCTCTTGTGTTGGACCATGTTGTTCTGAAAGACGAGGTCCGGTGAACCTCTCATTTTGGACCATGTTGGTATGTTTTAACACACACAATGGCCATGACATAAAATAAAGACAAGCAGGCATATTAAGTTTCTTCTGAATCCTTGTTGCAAACAGCTGGGTCCTGGTGGCCACTCGAGGCCACTGTTGCTCATCACTTACCCACCTTTAGGATCTCGAAATATACTTTTCAGCAACATGTAACTCAACCCAAGGCCTTCTTCAGTTTTTGGAGTGACAAAACAAGACCAGCAAGAGGTCCGTTAAGCGTCTGGATGATGGCGCACCATCAAATACAACTCACCACGTCAGTTCCATCCTTTTATTATGTCTCTGTCTAGCTGTAGAGATGATATTCAGATGTTTAACCTTCTTCATGCCTGGATGCGTATATGCCTGTATCTCTGAAGACTCTTCACCATCATCATTACTGAAGCCATGTCTCCTGGATGGGTCCATGCTTTGCCTGTCCAGTGTCTGACAGGAGCAGTGCTGCACTCACTCACTCACTCACTCACTCACTCAATCACTCACTCACTCACTCACTCACTCACTCACTCACTCACTCACTCACTCACTCACTCACTCACTCACTCACTCACTCACTCACTCATCTTCAACCACTTACTCCAATTAAGGTTTGTGGCGGGGGGCTTGAGCATATCCCAGCAGTCACAGGACATGAGGTGGGTTCACCCTGGACAGGACGCCAGTCTGTCACAGGGACAAATACAGACAAACACACATTCACACCTACGGACAATTTAAAGTTTTTAGTCCACCTGTGTGTCTTTGGATGTGGGAGGAAGCCGGCGCACCCAGAGGGAACCCACACAAACACGGGGAGAACATGCAAACTCCACACAGAAAGGTCACAGGTGGGAATTGAACCCATGACCTTACTGTGAAGTTACTGCAGTCACATTAATTAGAATTGAAGTTATAAAACGTTGGTTTTCTTTTGCTGCCACTGCGTTTTTCAGTTGATCCTGAAGTCACTGATTTCTTCTCACGTTACCCACATCTGCCTTCATTCAACATCTGTTTGCTCTTTAAGTTTTGATTTCACAATAAAAGTCCACACCATGAACTTTTATTGTGAAAATCATCACTTTAACTCCTCAGTGTTTTGTGTTTTCATTTTGTCATGTGTTTCACACCGTTTGTATCTGTCGAGGGACGTCAGATTTCCTGCTGTTGTCTTCAGCAACGTTCCAACATGCAGATTATCTTCAAACAGTGGGAACGTCTCAGCTCTGAACCCACGTCTGTCCTCTTAGTCTCAGATCAAACACTTAACTTCTCAACTTCTAAAATCTGTCTTGAATGTGGAAATAGGAAAATTCCATCCGAGTCTAAATTTCAACTGGGAAAACCATAGGTAGTTCAAACTGATGACCCCAAACTGACAACCTCAGACCTCAAACTGATGACCTCAGACAGACGACCTTAAACTGACACCCTGAGACTGATGACTCAGACCTCAGACAGACGACCTTAAATTGACACCCTGAGACTGATGACTCAGACCTCACACTGATGACCTCAGACAGACGACCTTAAACTGACACCCTGAGACTGATGACTCAGACCTCACACTGATGACCTCAGACATACGACCTTAAATTGACACCCTGAGACTGATGACTCAGACCTTAAACTGATGACCTCAGACATACGACCTTAAACTGACACCCTGACACTGATGACTCAGACCTCACACTGATGACCTCAGACAGACGACCTTAAATTGACACCCTGACACTGATGACTCAGACCTCACACTGATGACCTCAGACAGACGACCTTAAACTGACACCCTGAGACTGATGACTCAGACCTCACACTGATGACCTCAGACCTCAAACTGATGACCTCAGACAGACGACCTTAAACTGACACCCTGAGACTGATGACTCAGACCTTAAACTGATGACCTCAGACAGACGACCTTAAACTGACACCCTGACACTGATGACTCAGACCTTAAACTGATGACCTCAGACAGACGACCTTAAACTGACACCCTGAGACTGATGACTCAGACCTTAAACTGATGACCTCAGACAGACGACCTTAAACTGACACCCTGAGACTGATGACTCAGACCTTAAACTGATGACCTCAGACAGACGACCTTAAATTGACACCCTGACACTGATGACTCAGACCTCACACTGATGACCTCAGACAGACGACCTTAAATTGACACCCTGACACTGATGACTCAGACCTTAAACTGATGACCTCAATTGACACCCTGAGACTGATGACTCAGACCTCACACTGATGACCTTTGACAGACGACCTTAAACTGACACCCTGAGACTGATGAGTCAGACCTTAAACTGATGACCTCAGACAGACGACCTTAAACTGACACCCTGACACTGATGACTCAGACCTCAAACTGATGACCTCAGACAGACGACCTTAAATTGACACCCTGACACTGATGACTCAGACGTCACACAGATGACCTTTGACAGACGACCTTAAACTGACACCCTGAGACTGATGAGTCAGACCTTAAACTGATGACCTCAGACAGATGACCTTAAACTGACACCCTGACACTGATGACTCAGACCTCACACTGATGACCTCAGACAGACAACCTTAAACTGACACCCTGAGACTGATAAGTCAGACCTTAAACTGATGACCTCAGACAGACAACCTTAAACTGACACCCTGAGACTGATGACTCAGACCTTAAACTGATGACCTCAGACAGATGACCTTAAATTGACACCCTGAGACTGATGAGTCAGACCTCACACTGATGACCTCAGACAGACGACCTTAAACTGACACCCTGAGACTGATGACTCAGACCTCACACTGATGACCTCAGACAGACGACCTTAAACTGACACCCTGAGACTGATGAGTCAGACCTTTAAACTGATGACCTCAGACAGTTGACCTTAAACTGACACCCTGAGACTGATGACTCAGACCTCACACTGATGACCTCAGACCTCAAACTGATGACCTCAGACAGACGACCTTAAACTGACACCCTGAGACTGATGACTCAGACCTCACACTGATGACCTCAGACAGACGACCTTAAATTGACACCCTGAGACTGATGACTCAGACCTCACACTGATGACCTCAGACAGACGACCTTAAACTGACACCCTGAGACTGATGAGTCAGACCTTAAACTGATGACCTCAGACAGACGACCTTAAATTGACACCCTGAGACTGATGACTCAGACCTCACACTGATGACCTCAGACAGACGACCTTAAATTGACACCCTGAGACTGATGACTCAGACCTCACACTGATGACCTCAGACAGACGACCTTAAACTGACACCCTGAGACTGATGACTCAGACCTCACACTGATGACCTCAGACAGACGACCTTAAACTGACACCCTGAGACTGATGACTCAGACCTCACACTGATGACCTCAGACAGACGACCTTAAATTGACACCCTGAGACTGATGACTCAGACCTCACACTGATGACCTCAGACAGACGACCTTAAACTGACACCCTGAGACTGATGAGTCAGACCTTAAACTGATGACCTCAGACAGACGACCTTAAACTGACACCCTGAGACTGATGAGTCAGACCTCACACTGATGACCTCAGACCTCAAACTGATGACCTTAAACTGACACCCTGAGACTGATGACTCAGACCTCACACTGATGACCTCAGACAGACGACCTTAAACTGACACCGAGACTGATAAGTCAGACCTTAAACTGATGACCTCAGACAGACAACCTTAAACTGACACCCTGAGACTGATGACTCAGACCTTAAACTGATGACCTCAGACAGATGACCTTAAATTGACACCCTGAGACTGATGAGTCAGACCTCACACTGATGACCTCAGACAGACGACCTTAAACTGACACCCTGACACTGATGACTCAGACCTCACACTGATGACCTCAGACAGACGACCTTAAACTGACACCCTGAGACTGATGACTCAGACCTCACACTGATGACCTCAGACAGACGACCTTAAATTGACACCCTGACACTGATGACTCAGACCTCACACTGATGACCTCAGACAGACGACCTTAAACTGACACCCTGAGACTGATGACTCAGACCTCACACTGATGACCTCAGACAGACGACCTTAAACTGACACCCTGAGACTGATGACTCAGACCTCACACTGATGACCTCAGACAGACGACCTTAAATTGACACCCTGACACTGATGACTCAGACCTCACACTGATGACCTTTGACAGACGACCTTAAACTGACACCCTGAGACTGATGAGTCAGACCTTAAACTGATGACCTCAGACAGACGACCTTAAACTGACACCCTGAGACTGATGACTCAGACCTCAAACTGATGACCTCAAACTGACAACCTCAGACCTCAAACTGATGACCTCAGACAGACGACCTTAAACTGACACCCTGAGACTGATGACTCAGACCTCACACTGATGACCTCAGACAGACGACCTTAAATTGACACCCTGAGACTGATGACTCAGACCTCACACTGATGACCTCAGACAGACGACCTTAAACTGACACCCTGAGACTGATGACTCAGACCTCACACTGATGACCTCAGACAGACGACCTTAAACTGACACCCTGAGACTGATGACTCAGACCTCAAACTGATGACCTCAGACAGACGACCTTAAATTGACACCCTGAGACTGATGACTCAGACCTCACACTGATGACCTCAGACAGACAACCTTAAACTGACACCCTGAGACTGATGAGTCAGACCTTAAACTGATGACCTCAGACAGATGACCTTAAATTGACACCCTGAGACTGATGACTCAGACCTTAAACTGATGACCTCAGACAGATGACCTTAAATTGACACCCTGACACTGATGACTCAGACCTCACACTGATGACCTCAGACAGACGACCTTAAATTGACACCCTGACACTGATGACTCAGACCTTAAACTGATGACCTCAATTGACACCCTGAGACTGATGACTCAGACCTCACACTGATGACCTTTGACAGACGACCTTAAACTGACACCCTGAGACTGATGAGTCAGACCTTAAACTGATGACCTCAGACAGACGACCTTAAATTGACACCCTGACACTGATGACTCAGACCTCAAACTGATGACCTCAGACAGACGACCTTAAATTGACACCCTGACACTGATGACTCAGACCTCACACTGATGACCTTTGACAGACGACCTTAAACTGACACCCTGAGACTGATGAGTCAGACCTTAAACTGATGACCTCAGACAGACGACCTTAAACTGACACCCTGAGACTGATGACTCAGACCTCAAACTGATGACCTCAAACTGACAACCTCAGACCTCAAACTGATGACCTCAGACAGACGACCTTAAACTGACACCCTGAGACTGATGAGTCAGACCTTAAACTGATGACCTCAGACAGACGACCTTAAATTGACACCCTGAGACTGATGACTCAGACCTTAAACTGATGACCTCAGACAGACAACCTTAAACTGACACCCTGAGACTGATGACTCAGACCTTAAACTGGTGACCTCAGACAGACGACCTTAAATTGACACCCTGACACTGATGACTCAGACCTCACACTGATGACCTCAGACAGACGACCTTAAATTGACACCCTGACACTGATGACTCAGACCTTAAACTGATGACCTCAATTGACACCCTGAGACTGATGACTCAGACCTCACACTGATGACCTTTGACAGACGACCTTAAACTGACACCCTGAGACTGATGAGTCAGACCTTAAACTGATGACCTCAGACAGACGACCTTAAATTGACACCCTGACACTGATGACTCAGACCTCAAACTGATGACCTCAGACAGACGACCTTAAATTGACACCCTGACACTGATGACTCAGACCTCACACTGATGACCTTTGACAGACGACCTTAAACTGACACCCTGAGACTGATGAGTCAGACCTTAAACTGATGACCTCAGACAGACGACCTTAAACTGACACCCTGACACTGATGACTCAGACCTCACACTGATGACCTCAGACAGACGACCTTAAACTGACACCCTGAGACTGATAAGTCAGACCTTAAACTGATGACCTCAGACAGACAACCTTAAACTGACACCCTGAGACTGATGACTCAGACCTTAAACTGATGACCTCAGACAGATGACCTTAAATTGACACCCTGAGACTGATGAGTCAGACCTCACACTGATGACCTTTGACAGACGACCTTAAACTGACACCCTGAGACTGATGAGTCAGACCTTAAACTGATGACCTCAGACAGACGACCTTAAACTGACACCCTGAGACTGATGACTCAGACCTCAAACTGATGACCTCAAACTGACAACCTCAGACCTCAAACTGATGACCTCAGACAGACGACCTTAAACTGACACCCTGAGACTGATGACTCAGACCTCACACTGATGACCTCAGACAGACGACCTTAAATTGACACCCTGAGACTGATGACTCAGACCTCACACTGATGACCTCAGACAGACGACCTTAAACTGACACCCTGAGACTGATGACTCAGACCTCACACTGATGACGTCAGACAGACGACCTTAAACTGACACCCTGAGACTGATGACTCAGACCTCAAACTGATGACCTCAGACAGACGACCTTAAATTGACACCCTGAGACTGATGACTCAGACCTCACACTGATGACCTCAGACAGACAACCTTAAACTGACACCCTGAGACTGATGAGTCAGACCTTAAACTGATGACCTCAGACAGACGACCTTAAATTGACACCCTGAGACTGATGACTCAGACCTTAAACTGATGACCTCAGACAGATGACCTTAAATTGACACCCTGACACTGATGACTCAGACCTCACACTGATGACCTCAGACAGACGACCTTAAATTGACACCCTGACACTGATGACTCAGACCTTAAACTGATGACCTCAATTGACACCCTGAGACTGATGACTCAGACCTCACACTGATGACCTTTGACAGACGACCTTAAACTGACACCCTGAGACTGATGAGTCAGACCTTAAACTGATGACCTCAGACAGACGACCTTAAATTGACACCCTCACACTGATGACTCAGACCTCAAACTGATGACCTCAGACAGACGACCTTAAATTGACACCCTGACACTGATGACTCAGACCTCACACTGATGACCTTTGACAGACGACCTTAAACTGACACCCTGAGACTGATGAGTCAGACCTTAAACTGATGACCTCAGACAGACGACCTTAAACTGACACCCTGAGACTGATGACTCAGACCTCAAACTGATGACCTCAAACTGACAACCTCAGACCTCAAACTGATGACCTCAGACAGACGACCTTAAACTGACACCCTGAGACTGATGACTCAGACCTCAAACTGATGACCTCAGACAGACGACCTTAAACTGACACCCTGAGACTGATGACTCAGACCTCAAACTGATGACCTCAGACAGACGACCTTAAACTGACACCCTGAGACTGATGACTCAGACCTCACACTGATGACCTCAGACAGGCGACCTTAAACTGACACCCTGACACTGATGACTCAGACCTCACACTGATGACCTTTGACAGACGACCTTAAACTGACACCCTGAGACTGATGAGTCAGACCTTAAACTGATGACCTCAGACAGACGACCTTAAATTGACACCCTGACACTGATGACTCAGACCTCAAACTGATGACCTCAGACAGACGACCTTAAATTGACACCCTGACACTGATGACTCAGACCTCACACTGATGACCTTTGACAGACGACCTTAAACTGACACCCTGAGACTGATGAGTCAGACCTTAAACTGATGACCTCAGACAGACGACCTTAAACTGACACCCTGACACTGATGACTCAGACCTCACACTGATGACCTCAGACAGACGACCTTAAACTGACACCCTGAGACTGATAAGTCAGACCTTAAACTGATGACCTCAGACAGACAACCTTAAACTGACACCCTGAGACTGATGACTCAGACCTTAAACTGATGACCTCAGACAGATGACCTTAAATTGACACCCTGAGACTGATGAGTCAGACCTCACACTGATGACCTCAGACAGATGACCTTAAACTGACACCCTGACACTGATGACTCAGACCTCACACTGATGACCTCAGACAGACGACCTTAAACTGACACCCTGAGACTGATGACTCAGACCTCAAACTGATGACCTCAGACAGATGACCTTAAATTGAAACCCTGAGACTGATGGCCTTAGACCTCAAACTGATGACCTCAGACAGACGACCTTAAATTGACACCCTGACACTGATGACTCAGACCTTAAACTGATGACCTCAATTGACACCCTGAGACTGATGACTCAGAACTCACACTGATGACCTTTGACAGACGACCTTAAACTGACACCCTGAGACTGATGAGTCAGACCTTAAACTGATGACCTCAGACAGACGACCTTAAATTGACACCCTGACACTGATGACTCAGACCTCAAACTGATGACCTCAGACAGACGACCTTAAATTGACACCCTGACACTGATGACTCAGACCTCAAACTGATGACCTCAGACAGACGACCTTAAATTGACACCCTGACACTGATGACTCAGACCTTAAACTGATGACCTCAGACAGACGACCTTAAACTGACACCTTGAGACTGATGAGTCAGATCTTAAACTGATGACCTCAGACAGACGACCTTAAATTGACACCCTGAGACTAAGTCAGACCTTAAACTGATGACCTCAGACAGACAACCTTAAACTGACACCCTGAGACTGATGACTCAGACCTTAAACTGATGACCTCAGACAGATGACCTTAAATTGACACCCTGAGACTGATGAGTCAGAACTCAAACTGATGACCTCAGACAGACGACCTTAAACTGACACCCTGAGACTGATAAGTCAGACCTTAAACTGATGACCTCAGACAGACGACCTTAAACTGACACCCTGAGACTGATGACTCAGACCTTAAACTGATGACCTCAGACAGACGACCTTAAATTGACACCCTGAGACTGATGAGTCAGACCTCAAACTGATGACCTCAGACAGACGACCTTAAATTGACACCCTGACACTGATGACTCAGACCTCAAACTGATGACCTCAGACAGACGACCTTAAATTGACACCCTGACACTGATGACTCAGACCTCAAACTGATGACCTTTGACAGACGACCTTAAACTGACACCCTGAGACTGATGACTCAGACCTCAAACTGATGACCTCAGACAGACGACCTTAAACTGACACCCTGAGACTGATGAGTCAGACCTTAAACTGATGACCTCAGACGACCTTAAACTGACACCCTGAGACTGATAAGTCAGACCTTAAACTGATGACCTCAGACAGACGACCTTAAACTGACACCCTGAGACTGATAAGTCAGACCTTAAACTGATGACCTCAGACAGACAACCTTAAACTGACACCCTGAGACTGATGACTCAGACCTTAAACTGATGACCTCAGACAGATGACCTTAAATTGACACCCTGAGACTGATGAGTCAGACCTCAAACTGATGACCTCAGACAGACGACCTTAAATTGACACCCTGACACTGATGACTCAGACCTCAAACTGATGACCTGTGACAGACGACCTTAAACTGACACCCTGACACTGATGACTCAGACCTCAAACTGATGACCTCAGACAGACGACCTTAAACTGACACCCTGAGACTGATGACTCAGACCTCACACTGATGACCTCAGACAGACGACCTTAAACTGACACCCTGAGACTGATAAGTCAGACCTTAAACTGATGACCTCAGACAGACGACCTTAAACTGACACCCTGAGACTGATGGCCTTAGACCTCAAACTGATGACCTCAGACAGACGACCTTAAACTGACACTCTGAGACTGATGAGTCAGACCTTAAACTGATGACCTCAGACAGACGACCTTAAACTGACACCCTGAGACTGATGAGTCAGACCTTAAACTGATGACCTCAGACAGACGACCTTAAACTGACACCCTGAGACTGATAAGTCAGACCTTAAACTGATGACCTCAGACAGACGACCTTAAACTGACACCCTGAGACTGATGACTCAGACTTCAAACTGATGACCTCAGACAGACGACCTTAAATTGACACCGAGACTGATGGCCTTAGACGTCAAACGGATGACCTCAGACAGACGACCTTAAATTGACACCCTGAGACTGATGGCCTTAGAGCTCAAACTGATGACCTCAGACAGACGACCTTAAACTGACACCCTGAGACTGATGGCCTTAGATGTCAAACTGATGACCTCAAACTGACACCCTGAGACTGATGACTCAGACCTCAAACTGATGACCTCAGACAGACGACCTTAAACTGACACCCTGAGACTGATGACCTTAGACCTCAAACTGATGACCTCAGACAGACGACCTCAAACTGACACCCTGAGACTGATGACCTTAGACCTCAAACTAACGTATGTCAGCGTGTCTGACGTTTGGAATCAGCTGATGGATTCTTGGAAATAAGAATTTGGCTTGTGACTTGCTGTCGAGCCAGGCTTGTTACATTGTACACGTGACGTTTACTTAACACCAGTCTAACGACTTCATTTAACTTGAATAAAGTAATTATTCATGTTTGAGTTTACGTTTATTTTGAAGTCATCCATTTCCTCGCGGTGTTCGAGGTGGACGAACTCATCAGTGTTTCCAGTATGCTTTGTCTTTGTGATGTCAGAACTTTTGAGGCATCAACAGTAATAAACTTGTCCGTATTTTTAAGGCGGTTTACTTTGACACATCAGGACCACAGCTAACCAAGCTAGCTAATTAGCTAACCCGTTAGTGAAGACAACAAAGCTAGCTAACAAAGCTAGCTGCTGTTCTAATGGTGACAACAGCAGGTGAATCGGGCGCTCAAACCCGCTTTCTGAAAGTCTTCAGCGTGCCGTGAACACTTTGTTTGTTGTGTCGTTTTCAGTGGAGTATCAGAGTTGGACAGAAGAGACGGTGACACAGCGAGTGTCCACAGCAGGTATCAGCCCACACAGACCGATCGCCCATCTTTGTCTTTGGTTCATATGCATCATTCTTCTTTGATTGTCAAGTGTCTTTCTTGGACTGTTTTATTCCACTGATCCATACTTATGATTGGTTGCTTATTTTTCATGTTCTTTGATTTTTTTGATTTCATTTGTTTTGGTTTTTATTGTTGAGTTGTTTTATGTGAAGCGCCTTGAGACGACGCTTTCATGATTTTGCGCTCTATAAGTTTAATAAAAAATTGAACTGAAATATTTTGGGATCTTGGGAGTTTGAGCTTCAGACTTTGTAAGGATGTATTTATGTAAATAAATAAAAAACTAAAATGTTGCTATTCACTGAAAATTATCTTAATTATTCCTTCATGGTGGGACTGACTTTGTGACACCACAGACTGAACAGTTTTTTTACAGGACTGTCTCAGATCAGGTCCAGAAACCTTCTTGAAGACTGAGACAGAAACTCCATTTCTGACATTTCTCCGTTTGTTTTTCCACTAGCTGCCAGAGTTCCCATTGAAGAGATGGTGGAGACAAAGAAAGTGGAGGCAAGACAGGAAATCCCAACCAAAGGTACAGCAGGTCTCCACTGAGTGCTCAGAAATGGACCAGAGCTGTCTTTGTCTCCCCTTTAATCCCGCTGACTTTAGGATTTATACATTCTGCCTTTATTAAAATGAATTTCTACCCACAAAGAACCAGTTCTGTTCTGGATCTTGAGACCTAATTTGGGACCCTTTTGAGCAGTTTGTTCAAAAAAGAAAATTCTTTAAGACTCAAACTGTTGGATTCCATCATAAAGAATTAGGTCATAGGTCAGCCCCCCCAAACAACCCTATAAATCTGGTATCAATAGAAAGTTTAGGATGTCTCGATTACAAAAATAACTGGTAACAGTAAAAATACTGGGCTTCACTATGACATATGACAACACTGTCTGTAACGGCCCGGTTACGGAATACAGAAGATTCAAAGAACGCCTGTGAGTAGAATCATCATACAGTAGTGTCATATTTCAATCAAGTATACCTTTTGACACAATACAGCTGTGCACATTATTCAAAATGTAGTTGATTCCACTGTATATAAAGTCATATTTAATTTGGTGTCTTATACGTCCCATTTGCTTCAAAGTAACTCTTTATGTTGTGTGGAGAAAAATATCAGATTTCATAATTGGACGTGTTCTTTTGGCTGTGGGAGGTCAATGAAAGTATAAAAGTGCTCATATGTCATAGTGAGTGTCAGTATTTTTACTGTTAACACTTATTTTTGTAATCTAGACATCCTTAACTTTCTAGCGATATCAAATTTATAAAGTTGGGGGGGGGGGGGCACATGGGACCATGCTGACCCATGACCTCAACAGTTTTGAGCAAGTCACTTTGTGACTGTAGGGTCATGGGTTTAATTTCAGAATGTGGACAGGAAAATGCCTCTCTGTCAATATGACGCAAAGGTGCCTTTGAGCAAGGCTGTTAAATTGTGTGTGAAAGTGATCTATTAGATATTGATTTTTTTTCTCGAAAAAACACTATTACTGAAAACATTGTGATGCTAACGTGTGTGTGTGTGTGTGTTTTAAGTTCAAATAGCTGAGAAGAAGCCGGCAGTGAAGGAGCCGTCTCCACCAAAAGGTACCAACCCTCCACCACTGGCGGCACTTGGCACTTTTGTAATCTTGCCGCACCAATTTGCTTCTTAATGATTTGCTTGGCCTAAACCTGAAAGTTCCTGTCTGAGCAGTCGTTCCGATGCACCTATAAGATTTTTAGGTTCTGAAATTTCACTTCTTTTTGCTCAGTTGTTGAAGTACTGGAGACCAGAAAACCAGTTGAAGAGGAGGTTCCTGTTGTTTCAATTCCAAAGAAGGAAGTTCCTGCTGCTGAAGGTAGAGCTGCCTTCTTTGTAACATCTTTATTTTGTCATCTTAGAAGTTTACTGTGAGGCACCTGGACTTCTTGTTTAGTCTATAAGACTCATCCTGGTAACCTCATTAACTGAAGAAGTGTTGAAGACCAAAACAGAAGCCCAGTTGCTTTGGGTAAACATCCTACCTGGTGGAACGAGAACCGCCACATCTTGTTTCTGTGCTTGATTATGTTTTAACTGTATCTTAAAAGAACCTGAGGAAGTGAAGAAGCCCCCCCCTGTTCCTTCACCGCCTGATGATAAACCTGCAGTACCAAAGAAAGGTACCTTCTTCATGTTGTTTGCAGTCTCAACCATTTCATTGGTAGCTGCTCTGTGGTAACTGTTATATTGTCACCTTCACATCTCTCTGCATAGAATTCTGACTGTAATTTCATCCAGCTGTCAGGTGTTCTGTTTTTTTTTTTTTTGGGATGTGTAGTCAAACGTGTGACATCAACCTTTTGCTAAATTCGCTCTTATCTCAGTCTCTTGAACTCTTCTTTTTGACCCGTGGATACTTACTCAACATTAACACAAGCTAATGTCTGTCTTATCTAAAGATGAGCCCAAGCCTCAGGTACCAGCAGAGCCCAAAGTACTGGCACCTGCAGCTAAACCTAAGCCTGAGCCCGAACCCAAGCCCAAACCCAAAGTGGAGCCTGAAGCCAAGCCCAAACCCAAACTGGAGCCTAAAGTACAACCTGAACCCAAAGTGGAGCCTAAAGTACAACCTGAACCCAAAGTGGAGCCTAAAGTACAACCTGAACCCAAAGTGGAGCCTGAAGCCAAGCCCAAACCAAAAGTGGAGCCTGAAGCCAAGCCCAAACCCAAAGTGGAGCCTGAAGCCAAGCCCAAACCCAAAGTGGAGCTTGAAGCCAAACCCAAAGTAGAGCCTGAAGCCAAGCCCAAAATGGAGACTGAGGCCAAGCCCAAACCCACAGTGGAGCCAGAGCCCAAGCCCAAACCCAAAGTAGAGCCTGAAGCAAAACCCAAAGCAGAGCCAGAGCCCAAGCCCAAACCCAAAGTAGAGCCTGAAGCAAAACCCAAAGCAGAGCCCAAGCCCAAACCCAAAGTGGAGCCAGAGCCCAAACCCAAACCTAAAGTGGAGCCTGTAGCCAAGCCCAAACCCACAGTGGAGCCAGAGCTCAAGCCCAAAGCCGCAGTGGAGCCTGAAGCAAAACCCAAAGCAGAGCCAGAGCCCAAGCCCAAACCCAAAGTAGAACCTGAAGCAAAGCCGACACCCAGAGTAGAGGCCGAACCCAAACCAAAACCCAAAGTAGAGTCTAAAGCTAAGCCCAGAAAAGAACCTGAAGCCAAACCTGCTGTAAAGGCTGAGCCAGAGCCAGAAGCAGAGCCAGTTCAGTTGAAGAAGCCAACATTGCTGCCATCTAAAGGTACCTCCTGGCTTGTTTTGATGTATTTGCTTTGTCTTCGGTTGTAAAATTTCAAATACTTAGGTCTCACTGTGTTTATGGTTTTTTTCTGTCCAGACCGTCAGTATAGCATCACTGTGTTTGCATAGCTTCACACGTGGATGTTAATCTTTTAGTGTCCTTCTTTTTGCACACACCTAAACCAATGTGGCTGTTGCTTTAAGTGCCTGAAGAGGCTGCAAAGATCAAGACCGAACCTGAAGCCTGGGAACCACAGCCAGCAGAAGAAAAACCTACACCAGAAGTCCGTAAATTAAAGTCTGCCAAGCCAGAGCCTCCTGAACCTGCAAAACCTAAAGCTGTGGTCCTTCCTAAACCTGAAAAACCAAGAGAACATGTACAAATTACAGCAGAACCTGCAGAAACAAAACCAGAACCAATACCTGCTCCAGTAGAAGCTCCTGAGAAAGGTACAGACCAGCTGTGATGCAGCCTCACAAATTTTATTAATCTTCATGAAGTTTAAATGGTTGCACAAGCATCCTTCTTCTTCCTGTATCCTCTGGAAATGTGCTGCCTCTAATTTCTTTTATTCTCTTAAATAACTCTTTTTGTCTTTGTCTCAAAGTAGAAATCTGGTTTGTCCCAGTAGGGGTCTTGGTGATGCTGTCTGTTATTTCTTTCACTTGTGATAAATTGGTCATCAGTGAACAAGTAGACCTCACTTCATCAAGATCGGATGTGGAACAATCACCCAGATATTCAGAGTTAGCAGAAGGTCGTAGATGAACCAATAGATTACCAGAATTCTGCACCATGGCTGCAGAAGAGTCATGATCTTTGTTATGGGCTGTCTCACACCACTGGATGCACCATGAGATTCTGTCTATATGACTCAAGGGAGCCCAGGTGGTAAAGAATGTTACACTTTAACCACAAGGTTGTTGGTTGGGTTCCCACCTACTGTATGTCAGAATGTTCTTGAGCAAGCACCTTGGTATTGGTGTGTGAAAACAGGTCAACGTGAAGCATCGTGGATTGAGCGTCTCTTTTCAGATTGAAAGGCACGACACGTGTGAAATTCAAAATTACAACACTGATAACATTCAGCACCCAGTGACAACATGTTTGACTTTCTCTGAGTATTTGCATTGGGATGATACCAGTAACTGTACCCACAGTCTGTCTTCCTATACAACTGTCATTCCATCTTCCCCCACAATAGACCTCAGGGGACAGTCTCAGCCGCCTTTCCAAGTCAGGTGATACCATGGACTTTCTTGGAACCTGGAAGACATCCAATCAGGGAGAAATCCGAACTCCCTAGAGTTCACAAATCTCATTTAGACTTGATGGACAAATTTCCATGACCCATGCAGGATCCTTGTACCATGTCCCCAGTGTCCGGAATACAAGGTTCAGCTATTGGTTTCTCACTGCGTTGAAACCACAGGTACTATTCCAGACCTTTTCCTACTCGCTGCCTCTCCTGATTGTCATGAAACAGATACTGTTGTAGTCTTTGTTTTATCTTTTCATACAGTGCCATCATCAGGTCCATTATCATGTAGTACAAAATGGAATGGACCAGTTTTTATCTTCACTTCTGCCAAAGAGTCGATGTTTGTGTTTAATTTTTGACCGCTGGGTTGGATTTGAACCCAAGAAGATCTGATAAGCTTTTAAGCCACTTGTGGCTCCAGCATCATGTTGAACACATTTTTTCATCCTTGGTATTTGTAATTTGGTGAAACAGCGCCCCCACATTAACTTGGTTATAAGCAGATAAAGCTGGGCTCATTGGGTCTTGGTTGCAATGATCTGGAGCTTCTTTGATTTCAAAGTATTTTCACGTTTGGCTAAAAGTGACAGATGGCATCACCAAAGACTCAGCTGCATGAAACCAGATTTGTAAAAACATTTACATTTGTTGTCACTTTTTGTTGTTCTGTTTGTTTGTTGTCACTCTACAAGCAGTAACACACACAAAAAGCCGGCTCACTTGGTCTTGTTGACGAGTTCCTGTTTTGTTTACACCACTAATCTGCCGACACTCATATCGGCGTCATGACTGTCCGTAGACTTTACACGTCTATTTCCATGTCTGACACACACATGTTCTCTTAAAGTGCCAGAAGCACCAACAAAGAAGGAGGCGGTCGCACCTCCAGAAGACAAGGCACCACTGAAGAAGAAACCCGAGGCAGCTAAAGGTACCGGAACTCTCAGTAACTGCCACTAAATTGTCAAACATCTTGATTGGTTTTTGTCTAATGTGTGGAAGGCAGTGACGTGTGTGGGGCTGCACGGAATGTCTTTGAGTGTGTGATGTTTTCCACTCGGTAGAGTGACTGTTGTAAGAACTGTACTGACTCTGAGTGGTACTCTTTAAAGTTCCTGTGCAGATAAAGGCAGCTGAGAAGCTGGAACCTGCTGTAGTTCCTCCTAAAGTCAAAGGTATCTGAGCCGTCTGTTCTCTTTCTGACGTTCCATTGCTCAAACCTTCAGTTGCTTTATGACATCAATAAATAAAGAAAGTTTATCATTGAACCTAAAAGTCAAAGCAAACCTTTACAATATTTTCTGAATGATAAAACACAGAAACCAACGTCCATCAGCACTTAGAAACTAAATCATTTTTCCTCAGCCTTGAGCTTTGCTGATGGTTTTTTGTGTCACTGTCATTGTTTCCTTGATGGTCTGATAAGATCACAAACACTCATGATTCACTCATGTTTATAAGAACTATTGAATAAGTAGCGTCCTCGAGCTAACTGATGGTGCTGACTTTGAGTAACATGTTGATTCTTGTTCTTATGTGTGCAGCAGCACATTTATCTTTGAAGTCACATCTTCTGCATGTTTCTCTGTCAAACCTTCTTAAAGCTTTGAAGCCCAAACTTGTCACTGCAGAGGTGCGTGAGTCTGATGCTTTAGTGTTGGAACCTGAAACCAGAGTGGAGAAGATGCCTCCACACAAAGCTGAGGTAAAAGAAACTATCTCAGAGAGAGAAGCAGACAAAAAACCTGTGGAAGAAAAAACACCTGAGGAAATAGTGGCAAAAGAAAAACCTCCAGATGAAAAACCACCTGAAGCTCCCCAGGAGCAGATGCTGCCTCAGGTTCCTCAGAAAGTGGCTGAAGAAGAAAAGAGGATCTTTGATAAGAAGCGACCTGAAAAGGTGCCAAAGAAAGGAGCCGAGAAACCAGTTTCTGCAAAGACCACAGAGAAACCACCTGAGAAGCTTCCTGAAGTTAAACCTCAGGGGAAGGTGGCGCAAAAGCTTCCTGCAGGTATAACTGAGGCAGAAATGTTCCAGTTTTTCTTTGTAAACTTTTTATTGTCTTCTAGTCTGGAATCATGTCCACAGTACACTCAAAAAAATGAAATGTGTCCAAAATGTCAGCATTTAATGCTGCAATGGTTTCAGCTTTAGGTCAAACACCAGACGCATGAATCAGGGTCTCAGCATCAGCCATAGACAGGATGGGACGAATCGTCACTATATTTCGCAGGTGGAAGAAAGCAGTCCTCGTAATATCTCTAATGTGGAGGTCAAAGGACCATCAGCCAGTGACATCTTGTGTTAAATCATGATATCATAAATGTAAAAGTAATCCATTCAGCGAGATCATATTTAATCCAGTGACATAACATTTCATTATTTTGAGTTTGCAGTTGACTCCAGAAAAAGATAAATCTGCCATCAAGTGAACAGCTGCTGCCTCTTCTTCTTAAATCTCTCTTTGCTCTTTATATTTGTGAACATTTGTTTGTTAAGCCTCTAAATGATTTGACCTCACACACCCTTGGATTAAAACTGGTTAATTCTTTAATAGAATTTCAAACCAAGGCCATTCAGAAGATTGTTGCTTTGGAGGAAAAAGTCTCTCCTCCAGAAAAAGGTACTGACCACAAAACACGGGCTTGGCAGGTGGATTATGACTTCTTCAGCTCTGTCTTGTCTCTCTGCTAACACTAATAACTGTCTTTGTGTTTTTGTCATTACCTCTTGGCGCTGCTGACTGGTGCCTCTTCTTCATCGCCTCTTAACTCTTCCAGTAGTAATCAACCTGTTGGAGGTCGAGCAGAAGGAAAGAGCTCAAGAAGTTAGTTTTGTGATGGAAAAGGAGTCTCCCACTGAGGAGATTTGGAAACATGAAGACATCGTGGAAGAACATGCCAAAGTGTGGTACGGGAACATCTTGGACAAAGGGACTGTGTCCTTACCTGGACAACAGGAAAAAACAGATCTGAGAGGCGAGATATCTGTTACTGACGCTTCAAAGAATGAAACCAGGGTGATGAGGCACAAAGTCCTCCCAAAACCAGAAGTGGAAGCTTTTATCAAGATAACTGCAGAAATCCAAGATGGTACATCAGTTAGAATGGAAGTTCCCAAGGTAGACATACTGGTTAAACCAAGAAGAGAAATGACCATCACAGTCAAATCAGAAAGCAAAGACAGACCGGGACCAAAACAAACTAGAACTCTAGAAACCAGACTGCTTGAAACTGTAGTGAAGGAAGAACCCAGAGAAGATGCAGATAAATTCAAAGCTTTTCCACTGTTTATCGGCACTGAAAGACACCCGGTGGAAACGGATGGAAAAGGTTTGGTAATGCCACAGTCAGTCATTGTGTCCGATATTCCTGAAGAAAAATCCAGTGTGACAACTCTCACATCAAGAGAAGTCACAGAAGAAGACATGCCAACAGCAGTTAAAGAAAAAATGGCAAAAGATGAGAAAAGAGTAACTAAAGTACCAAGTCTGGAGCCCAAAACAGAAGAAAGAAGAGCACCAGAAGAAGTTCCAGTGAAGAAGTCTGAACTCCCTGAAAGGAAAGAAGACAAGAAACTTAAATCTACAGAGATGATTGAAGGCATGATGGAGAAAGTTAAAGTAAAACCAGAGACCAGAGTAAGAAAAGAGTCGGCACCAGGCGCTGAACCCGAGAAAGTGGAGCACAAGAAAGAGCCAACTAGGAGACATTTCCCGGAAGACGAAAGACAACTTTTAGTTGATGACACCATTCAGACAAAAAGGATTTCCCGAAAAGAAGCTCCTGGAGGTACAGAGAGAAAATCTAACACAACCATCAAACTCATCTTTAACGCCTGAATCTTTTTGACTCAATGGATCAGCCTTTTCATGCTGCATCCACTTTTTGTTGTTTTGGTGTTAGTCACTCTTGGTGTTTTTTATTTAGTATTTTGTTCTCTCTCTTGCGTTCAACAAAAAATTATTATTCTTTAAAGAAGCAGAATCCAAGGAAGAGAAGGTTCCCACCACAGTTCCTGAAGTTCCACCAGCTGAAAGACGAATTGACAGAGGTACAACAGCACATTTTGTTCATCTGCTCCTCCTTTTTTCCGTATCTCTTTGTTTTGTCTGACCGCAGATGTTTGTCTTTATTTCTTTCCTCAAATCTCTTGGCACTGCTGTATGGTGCTTTTCTTAAAATTCTGTCCTAAAGTGAGCAAAACTGTCCATACTGAGGCCGAAGGACAGCCAGAAACTCAGAACATTCAGAAGGCCCATGTGTGCAAGGAACCTGCTGAGGAAGAGGACGGTCGTTTCCCACCAAGTACCACTCAAAAAGCTGATCAGTGTGAAACGGGTGCTGACGGATCTGTTAGTGAAGGTTCCAAGAGACCGTCTCGTATGCAAAAAACTAAAGTAGGGATCGGCGGAAGTGACTCGAAGACAAAAGTTCAGTCTGCTCAAGAAAAAATTGCCAAACCGACACCCACAAAAGAGAGAGAACGTGGTTATCTTAAAGAACCAACACTTACAAAAGATAGAGAATGTGTTTCTCTTAAAGAACCGTCACCTACAAAAGATAGAGAATGTGTTTCTCTTAAAGATCCGACACAGACAAAAGACAGAGAACGTGTTTCTCTTACAGAAGATAGAGAAGAATTTGTTTCCCCTAAAGAATCGTCACCTACAAAAGATAGAGAACGTGTTTCTCTTAAAGAACCAACACCTACAAAAGACAGAGTACGCATTTCTCCTAAAGAACCAACAACTACAAAAGAACTGATACCCACAAAAGATATAGAAGAAATTGTTTCTGTCAAAGAACCATTGCCAATAAAAGATAGAGAATGTGCTTCTCTTAAAGAATTGATACTGACAAAAGATAGAGAAGAAATTGTTTCTCTTAAAGAACCCACACCTACACAAGATAGAGTATGTGTTTCTCTTAAAGAACCAACACCTACAAAAGATAGAAAACATGTTTCTCTTAAAGAACCCACACCTACTAAAGAAAGAGAACGTGTTTCTCTTAAAGAACCCACACCTAAAAAATATAGAGAACGTGTTTCTCTTAAAGAGCTGACACTTACAAAAGATGGAGAACGTGTTTCTCTTAAAGAGCTGACACAAACAAAAGATAAAGAAGAAATTGTTTCTGTCAAAGAACCATCACCTACAAAAGATCGAGAACATGTTTCTCTTAAAGAATCAACACCTACAAAAGATAAAGAACGTGTTTCTCTTAAAGAGCTGACACAAACAAAAGATAGAGAAGAAATTGTTTCTGTCAAAGAACCGTCACCTGTAAAAGATAGAGAATGTGTTTTGCTTAAAGAACCGACATCGACAAAAGACAGAGAACGTGTTTCTCTTAAAGAAGCAACACCCACAAAAGATAGAGAAGAATTTGTTTCCCCTAAAGAACCGTCACCAGCAAAAGATAGCGAACGTGTTTCTCTTAAAGAATCGACACGTACAAAAGATCGAGAACGTGTTTCTCATAAAGAACCCACACCTGCAAAAGATAGAGAACGTGGATCTCTTAAAGAACTGACACCTACAAAAGATAGAGAAGTTGTTTCCCCTAAAGAGCTGACACGTACAAAAGATAGAAAGCATGTTTCTCTTAAAGAACCATCTCCTACAAAAGAGAGCAAACGTGTTTCTCTTAAAGAACCAACACCTGCAAAAGAAAGAGAAGAAATTGTTTCTGTCAAAGAAACAACATTCACAAATGATAAAGAACCAACATTTACAAAAGATACAGAATGTGTTATTCTCAAAGAACCAACATGTACAAAAGATACAGGACGTGTTTCTCTTAAAGAACCAACACCCACAAAAGATAGAGAAGAAATTGTTTCTCCTAAAGAACCAACACTTACAAAAGATAGAGAACATGTTTCTCTTAAAGAATTGACACTTCCAAAAGATAGAGAACATGTTTCTCTTAAAGAATTGACACCTACAAAAGATGGTTTTTTAACAGAAATATGTTCTCTAACACCTACAAAAGGCAGAGAACATATTACTCTTAGAGAATGGACACCTACAGAAGAGAGAGAACAGGTTTCTTTTAAAGAATCGTCACCTACAAAAGATAGCGAACGTGGTTCTCTTAAAGAACCGACACCTACAGAAGATAGAGAACATATTTGTCTTAAAGAACCGACACATACAAAAGACAGAGAACATGTTTCTGTCAAAGAACCGATACCTCCAAAAGATAGAGAACATATTTCTGTCAAACAACTGACACCTACAAAAGATAGAGAACATGTTTCTCTTAAAGAACCCACACCTACAAAAGATGGAGAAGAAATTGTTTCTCTGAAAGAACCAACACTTACAAAAGACAGAGAACATGTTTCTCTTAAAGAATTGATACCTCCAAAAGATAGAGAACACGTTTCTCACATAGAAGGAACACCTCCAAAAGATAGAGAACATGTTTCTTTTAAAGAATTGACACCTCCAAAAGATAAACAAGTTTCTCACATAGAACCGACACCTACAAAAGATAGAGAACATGTTTCTCTTAAAGAATTGACACCTACAAAAGATATAGGACATGTTTCTTTTAAAGAATTGACACCTGCAAAAGATACAGAACACGTTTCTCACATAGAACTGACACCTACAAAAGATAGAGAACATGGTTCTTTTAAAGAATTGATACCTCCAGAAGATAGAGAACATGTTTCTCACGTAGAACTGACACCTACAAAAGATAGAGAACATGTTTCTTTTAAAGAATTGACACCTCCAAAACATAGACAAGTTTCTCTTAAAGCACAGACATCTATGAAAGACAGGGAACAAGTTTCTGTTAAAGAACCGACACCTACAAAAGATAAAGAACATGTTTCTGTTAAGGAACCGACACTTACAAAAGAGAAAGAACGTGTTTCTCTTAAAGAACTGATACCTACAAAAGATAGAGAATGCACTGTTTCTCTTAAAGAACCGACACCTCCAAAAGATAAAGATCGTGTTTCTCTTAAAGAACCGACACCTCCAAAAGATAGCGAATGTACTTCTCTTAAAGAACCAACACCTACAAAAGATAGAGAACATGTTTCTCTTAAAGAACCAACAACCACAAAAGATAGAAAAGAAACTTTTTCTGGCAAAGAACCGTCACCAACAAAAGATAGAGAAGGTGTTTCTCTTAAAGAACCAACAACCACAAAAGATAGAAAAGAAACTTTTTCTGGCAAAGAACCGTCACCAACAAAAGATAGAGAAGGTGTTTCTCTTAAAGAACCAACACCTACAAAAGATAGAAAATGCGTTTCTCTTGAAGAACCAACACCTCCAAAAGACAGAGACCGTTTTTCTCTTAAAGAACCAACAATTACAAAAGACAGAGAAAATGTGTCTCTTAAAGAACTGACACCTCCACAAGATAGAGAACGAGTTTCTGTTAAAGAACTGACATCTACAAAAGATAAAGAACATGTTTCTGTTAAAGAACCGACACCTCCAAAAGATAAAGAATGTGTTTCTCTTGAAGAACTGATACCTACAAAAGATAGAGAACACACTGTTTCTCTTAAAGAACCAACACCTCCAAAAGATAAAGAACATGTTTCTCTTAAAGAGGTGACACCTACAAAAGATAAAGAACGTGTTTCTCGTAAAGAACCGACACCTCCAAAAGATAAAGAACATGTTTCTGTTAAAGAAGTGACACCTCCAAAAGATAGAGAACATATTTCTCTTAAAGAATCGACACCTCCAAAAGATAGAGAACATGTTTCTTGTATAGAACCGACACCTACAAAAGATAGAGAACATGTTTCTCTTAAAGAACCAACACCTACAAAAGACAGAGAACATATTGCTCTTAAAGAACCGACATCTACAGAAGATAGACAACATGTTTCTCTTAAAGAACCAACACCTACAAAAGACAGAGAACAGATTGCTCTTACAGACCTGACATCTACAGAAGATACAGAACATATTTCTGTTATAGAACCAACAATTACAAAAGACAGAGAACGTGTTTCTCTTAAAGAACCCACACCTATAAAAGATAAAGAACATGTTTCTCTTAAAGAATTGATACCTACAAAAGATAGAGAACACACTGTTTCTCTTAAAGAACCAACACCTCCAAAAGATAAAGACCATGTTTCTCTTAAAGAACCAACACCTCCAAAAGATAAAGAACATGTTTCTCTTAAAGAACCAACAACCAGAAAAGATAGAAAAGAAACTGTTTCTGTCAAAGAACCGTCACCAACAAAAGATAGAGAAGGTGTTTCTCTTAAAGAAGCAACACCTACAAAAGATAGAGAACACATTTCTCTTAAAGAACCAACACCTCCAAAAGACAGAGACTGTGTTTCTCTTAAAGAACCAACAATTACAAAAGATAGAGAAAGTGTGTCTCTTAAAGAACCGACACCTCCAAAAGATAAAGAACGTGTTTCTCGTAAAGAACCGACACCTACAAAAGATAGAGAATGTATTTCTCTTAAAGAACCAACACCTACAAAAGATAGAGAATGTGTTTCTCTTAAAGAACCAACAACTACAAAAGATAGAAAAGAAACTGTTTCTGTCAAAGAACCATCACCTACAAAAGATAGAGAACGTGTTTCTCTTAAAGAACCAACAACTACAAAAGATAGAGAACGCACCGTTTCTCTTAAAGAACCGATACCTACAAAGGATAAAGAACACACTATTTCTCTTAAAGAACCGATACCTACAAAAGATAGAGAACATGTTTCTCTTAAAGAACTGACACTGACAAAAGATGGAGAACATGTTTCTCTTAAAGAACTGACACTTACAAAAGATGGAGAACGTGTTTCTCTTAAAGAACCAACACCTACAAAAGATAGAGAATGGGTTTCTCTTAAAGAACCAACACCTACAAAAGATAGAGAACGGGTTTCTCTTAAAGAACCAACAACTACAAAAGATAGAAAAGAAACTGTTTCTGTCAAAGAACCATCACCAAGAAAAGATAGAGAATGTGTTTCTCTTAAAGAACCGTCACCAACAAAAGATAGAGAACGTGTTTCTCTTAAAGAACCAACACCTACAAAAGATAGAGAACGTGTTTCTGTTAAAGAACCAACAACTACAAAAGATAGAGAACATGTTTCTCCTAAAGAACCCACACCTATAAAAGATAAAGAACATGCTTCTCTTAAAGAACTGACACCTACAAAAGATAGAGAACACACTGTTTCTCTTAAAGAACCGATACCTACAAAAGATAAAGAACACGTTTCTCTTAAAGAACTGACACCTCCAGAAGATAAAGAACGTGTTTCTTTTAAAGAACCGACACCTACAAAAGATAGAGAACATATTTCTCTTAAAGAACCAACACCTACAAAACATAGAGAACATGTTTCTCTTAAACAACCAACAACCAGAAAAGATAGAAAAGAAACTGTTTCTGTCAAAGAACCGTCACCAACAAAAGATAGAGAAGGTATTTCTCTTAAAGATCCAACACCTACAAAAGACAGAGAACATATTGCTCTTAAAGAACCGACATCTACAGAAGATAGACAACATGTTTCTCTTAAAGAACCAACACCTACAAAAGACAGAGAACATATTGCTCTTAAAGAACCGACATCTACAGAAGATAGACAACATGTTTCTGTTAAAGAACCAACACCTACAAAAGACAGAGAACATATTGCTCTTAAAGAACCGACATCTACAGAAGATACAGAACATGTTTCTGTTATAGAACCAACAACTACAAAAGACAGAGAACGTGTTTCTCTTAAAGAACCCACACCTATAAAAGATAAAGAACATGTTTCTCTTAAAGAACCAACAACCAGAAAAGATAGAAAAGAAACTGTTTCTGTCAAAGAACCGTCACCAACAAAAGATAGAGAAGGTGTTTCTCTTAAAGAAGCAACACCTACAAAAGATAGAGAACACATTTCTCTTAAAGAACCAACACCTCCAAAAGACAGAGACTGTGTTTCTCTTAAAGAACCAACAATTACAAAAGATAGAGAAAGTGTGTCTCTTAAAGAACCGACACCTCCAAAAGATAAAGAACGTGTTTCTCGTAAAGAACCGACACCTACAAAAGATAGAGAATGTGTTTCTCTTAAAGAACCAACAACTACAAAAGATAGAAAAGAAACTGTTTCTGTCAAAGAACCATCACCTACAAAAGATAGAGAACGTGTTTCTCTTAAAGAACCAACAACTACAAAAGATAGAGAACGTGTTTCTCTTAAAGAACCAACACCTACAAAAGATAAAGAACTGACACCTACAAAAGACAGAGAACACACCGTTTCTCTTAAAGAACTGATACCTACAAAAGATAGAGAACATGTTTCTCTTAAAGAACTGACACTTACAAAAGATGGAGAACATGTTTCTCTCAAAGAACTGACGCTTACAAAAGATGGAGAACGTCTTTCTCTTAAAGAACCAACACCTACAAAAGATAGAGAACGGGTTAGTCTTAAAGAACCAACAACTACAAAAGATAGAAAAGAAACTGTTTCTGTCAAAGAACCATCACCAAGAAAAGATAGAGAATGTGTTTCTCTTAAAAAACTGTCACCAACAAAAGATAGAGAACGTGTTTCTCTTAAAGAACCAACACCTACAAAAGATAGAGAACGTGTTTCTGTTAAAGAACCAACAACTACAAAAGATAGAGAACATGTTTCTCCTAAAGAATCCACACCTATAAAAGATAAAGAACATGCTTCTCTTAAAGAACCGATACCTACAAAAGATAAAGAACACGTTTCTCTTAAAGAACTGACACCTCCAGAAGATAAAGAACGTGTTTCTTTTAAAGAACCGACACCTACAAAAGATAGAGAACATATTTCTCTTAAAGAACCAACACCTACAAAACATAGAGAACATGTTTCTCTTAAACAACCAACAACCAGAAAAGATAGAAAAGAAACTGTTTCTGTCAAAGAACCTTCACCAACAAAAGATAGAGAAGGTGTTTATCTTAAAGAAGCAACACCTACAAAAGATAGAGAAGGTGTTTCTCTTAAAGAACCAACACCTACAAAAGATAGAGACCGTGTTTCTCTTAAAGAACCAACAATTACAAAAGATAGAGAAAGTGTGTCTCTTAAAGAACCGACACCTCCAAAAGATAAAGAATGTGTTTCTCTTAAAGATCTGATACCTCCAAAAGATAAAGAACATGTTTCTCTTAAAGAACTGACACCTACAAAAGATAAAGAACGTGTTTCTCTTGAAGAATCGATACCTCCAAAACATAAAGACCGTGTTTCTCTTAAAGAACTGATACCTACAAAAGATAGAGAACATATTTCTCTTAAAGAACCAACACCTACAAAAAATAGAGAATATGTTTCTCTTAAAGAACCAACAACTACAAAAGACAGAAAAGAAACTGTTTCTGTCAAAGAACCATCACCAACAAAATATAGAGAACATGTTTCTCTTAAAGAACCATCACCAACAAAAGATAGAGAACGTGTTTCTCTTAAAGAACCGTCACCAACAAAAGACAGAGAATGTGTTTCTCTTAAAGAGCCAACACCTACAAAAGATAGAGAAAGTGTTTCTCTTAAAGAACCAATACCTACAAAAGATAGAGAACGTGTTTCTGTTAAAGAACCAACACCTACAAAAGATAAAGAACATGTTTTTCTTAAAGAACCATCACCTACAAAAGATAGAGAAAGTGTTTCTCTTAAAGAACCAACAACTACAAAAGATAGAGAATATGTTTCTCTTAAAGAACTGACACCTACAAAAGATAAGGAACATGTTTCTCTTAAAGAATCGACACCTACAAAACATAAAGAATGTGTTTCTCTTAAAGAAATGATACCTACAAAAGATAGAGAACAAACTGTTTCTCTTAAAGAACGGACACTTACAAAAGATAAAGAATGTGTTTCTCTTAAAGAACCGATACCTACAAAAGATAAAGATCGTGTTTCTCTTGAAGAAATGATACCTACAAAAGAGAGAGAACAAACTGTTTCTCTTAAAGAACCGACACCTACAAAAGATAAAGAACGTGTTTCTCTTAAAGAACCGACACCTACAAAAGATAAAGAACGTGTTTCTCTTCAAGAACTGACACCTACAAAAGATAAAGAACGTGTTTCTCTTCAAGAACCGACACCTACAAAAGATAAAGAACATGTTTCTCTTCAAGAACTGACACCTACAAAAGATAAAGAATGTGTTTCTCTTCAAGAACCGTCACCTACCAAAACTAGAGAACAAAGCATTTTTCCTGAAGAACCAACACCTGGACAAGCTCGGGAAAAGAGGTTTGACAGAACATCAGGAATTAAGGCTGAACGTGCACTGTCAAAGAAACATGAAACTGCAAAGGAGAAAGGTCAGAGGTTGGAGAAAGGTACAAAAATTACAGTTGAAGAAATCCAGTCCAGAACGGTGAAGATTAAAGACAAGTATGGCATTGTTACTCCTTTTGAAACAGTACAGACAAAACTGGAACAACTTGACAGAACATTTTCTTTAGCACCTGTTCAAGAGGTTGGATCTGTGAAGGCAGTCCAGTCCACAAAGGATGGGATGCAAATGATGGAAGACACAGTGTCAAAGCACATCCCTGGAAAAACAAAAATGGACTTGGCAGCTCATATGGAAAAGAAGACACTAAAAAGACAAGAACATGTGGGGAGTGATGCAGACGTATCTGCGGAACAACCTCAAAGTGAAAGAACTCCAAGAGAAACTGGAAAGACTGAAGTTTATCTGTCCAAAATAAAGCCAACTGAAGAATTCCCATCAGTGCGATGCTCACAGAAAGATGAAGGCACTGATTTAGTTTCTTTTGAACGTGAGAGAGATACAGACACTGAGTCAGAGAAGGCATCCCCCATCACTTATGACGGCGTCAGAGATCCAAATTTAAAGGATTTACTTGAAAGTAGAACAATTAAGATGGAAGATGAAAATATAGATCCAATTAAAGATGAATCTGAAGAAGAGAGACAAATTCCAACAAAGTATTTCATTTCATATCTCCAAGATCAAACTTATGAAAAACAAAAAGTTAAAGAAATCCAGTCCAGAACGGTGACAGTTAAAAACGAATACGGCAGCGTTATTCTGTTTGACACCGCACAGACAAAACCAGAACAAGTTGACAGAACATTTTCTTTAGTGCCTGTTAAAGATGTTGCATCTGAAAAATCTCCTGTATTGATAGACATTCAAACAAACGTTCCTTTCCTCAAAGACTTTATATCTAGAAAAGATTCAAGCCAGGTTTCTGTGAGGGCAGTGCAGTCCACAAAGGATGTGATGCAAATGATGGAGAATGCAAAGTCAAAGCAGATCTCCAGCCAAGTGGACGAGGAGGCTCCTGTGACACCCGAAATGTCTCTGCTGGTGAAAGAAGGAAAACTGTCAGACGTGGCTCAAAAACACACCACCCCCACTGACGTTACATTGGCAAGACAGGGAACAGTTCAGGCACAGGAGTTTATTCCACATCTCCCAGACCAAAGTTCTGAAAAACAAAGACTTAAGGAAGAAAGTGTTTCTCTTGAAGAACTGAGCTCTAGAATAGTTAGAGAACAAAGGTTCGCCACAATGTCAGAGATTCATGCTGAACGCGAGCTGTCAAAGAAACCTGAATCCCTAAAAGAGAAAGAACAGAAGTTGGACAAAGATACAAAAATTGCAGCTGCAGATGAAATCCAGTCCAGGACAGTGACTGTTAAAGATGAGTACGGCAGCGTTACTCCGCATGAAGCAGCACAAACAAAACCGAAACAAGTTGACAGAACGTTTTCTTTAGTGCCTGTCAAAGAGGGCGCATCTGAAAAATCTCCATTCATGAAAGAAATGTGGGATCGTGCACAAATACGCATCACACCCAATGACGTTCCCTCAAAAATACAGAAAGAAATTCAAGACATTAATCTTAAAAGACATTCAGCAAGCGAAGACTCTGAGAGTCTGCGGGATCGGGATGAAACTGAAGCAGTGACGGTAAAACAGGCACCAGCTGATTTTAAAAGTAACAGTGCTGAATTTAATCAATATGAGCTAAAATCCAGAGAGACAGTCATCAGAGATGCTGCAGCAACACAAACAGGCAGCAGATATGATGGGACTACCTCAGAGAGGCCAGAGTCCTTCAGAGGACAGAGCACAGGCGAGATTCCAGACCCACAAACAACACAGCAAAACGTCCAGAGAAAAGCTTGGCAAGCATCAGTCCATAACGTCTTAGATACTTCAGAGCAGCTACGTGTAACTAGAAAACAGAAACCATGTCATGTCGGTGATGTTTCTTCAAAAACAGGAGAAGCCCAAAGTGAGCAGATAGACGAAAACCAGTCAGAGCTTTCGCTTCATGAAAAGGCCGACATATTATCTCCAGTCCACAGACAGAAGACCTGTAAGGAATCAGCCAGTGGCCAGGGTCCGACTGGAGATGCACAGTTTGAGAAACAGGCTTTGTATCAACTGGATGAATCCAATTATGTTGGTTTGGTCCAAATTCAGTCAAACACAGTCACAGTCAGAGATAAAACGAGTGAAGTTCAAGGTGAGGAAGGAACAAAAATGAGATGGGAACATGTTCAGCATGTCACCACAGTTCCATCGGTGACTGACGTGGCACAAAGAACACGCCAATGTATTGTTCCCACTCCAAAGGTAGCAACGATTCAGGAGGAAGTAGACCAAACTGAGAAAATTCAGGTAGATGACACACTTAAAAACAAAGGCCAGAGGACTTTTCCCAAACACGAGGTGGAGCAGAACCTTTGTGATGAGTATAGATCTACAGGGTCAAAGGTTAATGACAAAACACTTTGGTATGAGGCCATACTCAAAGAACCTTCAGTAACAGAGAAATCAAAGCCTCCACTCGACAGCTGCGAAGCAGACTCCTCAGGATATGGTCCAGCTGCCGTGAGGACTCAACAGGATCAGTTTGTGGAAACAGTTGTCAGTTACATCCCTTCCCAGGAAGTTGAAACCATGAGCAAAAAGGACAAAGCTGAAGGTCTTGGGACCAGCATAGGCACCAGGGTTCCATCTCAGGAACCAGATGGTGTCTTCCTTCAGGCACCTTCAGGAGGTAGTAGGGATCACGTTCTGTGTCACTGAGCACTAGTTGTTGAACTGAGCACCAAACATTCTGAGCACCCTCAGGATTCGTCCCTTTCATAGTTCTTTGTTGTTTTGCGGCATTTTCATTTCACATCACCCATCTTGTTTGGACACAAAGTGCAGATCTGAACAAAAGTGTCTCTGATTTCATCTTCCTGCCTGATGTTGTATGTTTCTGTTGGGGTTTTCACTGTGATTCTAATTGCGTGTGTTGTTGTGTCCGTAATCTTGGCATTACACTGAGCACCGATCAGGCAACAACTCATTGCCAGATTTTTTAAAAACTTTTTTTAAGCTGAATCCACAAACTGTTGCATGGATGCCATGTTACCGAAAGTCTGAATGACGTGTTTGTGGTCTGATTTTATTTCTAAGTTCCCCTGAAGGACAAGGAGTCCCCTCCACAAACCAAAGAAGCTGTGGTCACAGCCGCCGCTCCAAAGGAAGGTAGCGACCATCTGTGTTTGTGTGTGAGCTTTTCTTCATGCATTCATTCACGAATGCCATTCTTAAAAGTATTCTTGGAAAACATTTTCATCATCATAAAGTTGATCTCGAAGTACATGGAGTTCAGAGTGAACATGGAGTTCAGGGTGAACATGGAGTTCAGGGTGAACATGGAGTTCAGGGTGAACATGGAGTTCAGGGTGAACATGGAGTTCAGGGTGAACATGGAGTTCAGAGGGAACATGGAGTTCAGAGGGAACATGGAGTTCAGAGGGAACATGAAGTTCAGAGTGAACATGGAGTTCAGAGTGAACATGGAGTTCAGAGTGAACATGGAGTTCAGAGTGAACATGGAGTTCAGAGGGAACATGGAGTTCAGGGTGAACATGGAGTTCAGGGTGAACATGGAGTTCAGGGTGAACATGGAGTTCAGAGTGAACATGGAGTTCAGAGTGAACATGGAGTTCAGAGTGAACATGGAGTTCAGAGTGAACATGAAGTTCAGAGTGAACATGATGTTCAGAGAGAACATGAAGTTCAGAGTGAACATGAAGTTCAGAGTGAACATGGAGTTCAGAGTGAACATGGAGTTCAGAGTGAACATGGAGTTCAGAGTGAACATGGAGTTCAGAGTGAACATGAAGTTCAGAGAGAACATGAAGTTCAGAGAGAACATGAAGTTCAGAGAGAACATGAAGTTCAGAGAGAACATGAAGTTCAGAGAGAACATGAAGTTCAGAGAGAACATGATCAATCAATCAATCAACCCCTTTCTTATATAGCGCCAAATCACAACAAACAGTTGCCCCAAGGCACTCCATATTGTAAGGCAAGGCCATACAACAATTATGAAAAACCCCAATGGTCAAAACGACCCCCTATGAGCAAGCACTTGGCCACAGTGGGAAGGAAAAACTCCCTTTTAACAGGAAGAAACCTCCAGCAGAACCAGGCTCAGGGAGGGGCAGTCTTCTGCTGAGACTGGTTGGGGCTGAGGGAAAGAACCAGGAAAAAGACATGCTGTGGAGGGGAGCAGAGATCGATCACTAATGATTAAATGCAGAGTGATGCATATGGAGCAAAAAGAGAAAGAAACAGTGCATCATGGGAACCCCCCACAGTCTACGTCTATAGCAGCATAACTAAGGGATGGTTCAGGGTCACCTGATCCAGCCCTAACTATAAGCCTTAGCGAAAAGGAAAGTTTTAAGCCTAATCTTAAAAGTAGAGAGGGTATCTGTCTCCCTGATCTGAATTGGGAGCTGGTTCCACAGGAGAGGAGCCTGAAAGCTGATTATTCAAAACCTTATAAGTAAGAAGAAGAATTTTAAATTCTATTCTAGAATTAACAGGAAGCCAATGAAGGGAGGCCAACACGGGTGAGATATGCTCTCTCCTGCTAGTCCCCGTCAGTACTCTAGCTGCAGCATTCTGAACCAACTGAAGGCTTTTTAGGGAACTTTTAGGACAACCTGATAATAATGAATTACAATAGTCCAGCCTAGAGGAAATAAATGCATGAATTAGTTTTTCAGCATCACTCTGAGACAAGACCTTTCTGATTTTAGAGATATTGCGTAAATGCAAAAAGGCAGTCCTACATATTTGTTTAATATGCGCTTTGAATGACATATCCTGATCAAAAATGACTCCAAGATTTCTCACAGTATTACTAGAGATCAGGGAAATGCCATCCAGAGTAACGATCTGGTTAGACACCATGCTTCTAAGATTTGTGGGGCCAAGTACAATAACTTCAGTTTTATCTGAGTTTAAAAGCAGGAAATTAGAGGTCATCCATGTCTTTATGTCTGTAAGACAATCCTGCAGTTTAGCTAATTGGTGTGTATCCTCTGGCTTCATGGATAGATAAAGCTGGGTATCATCTGCGTAACAATGAAAATTTAAGCAATACCGTCTAATAATACTGCCTAAGGGAAGCATGTATAAAGTGAATAAAATTGGTCCTAGCACAGAACCTTGTGGAACTCCATAATTAACTTTAGTCTGTGAAGAAGATTCCCCATTTACATGAACAAACTGTAATCTATTAGACAAATATGATTCAAACCACCGCAGCGCAGTGCCTTTAATACCTATGACATGCTCTAATCTCTGTAATAAAATTTTATGGTCAACAGTATCAAAAGCAGCACTGAGGTCCAACAGAACAAGCACAGAGATAAGTCCACTGTCCGAAGCCATAAGAAGATCATTTGTAACCTTCACTAATGCTGTTTCTGTACTATGATGAATTCTAAAACCTGACTGAAACTCTTCAAATAGACCATTCCTCTGCAGGTGATCAGTTAGCTGTTTTACAACTACCCTCTCAAGAATTTTTGAGAGAAAAGGAAGGTTGGAGATTGGCCTATAATTAGCTAAGATAGCTGGGTCAAGTGATGGCTTTTTAAGTAATGGTTTAATTACTGCCACCTTAAAGGCCTGTGGTACATAGCCAACTAACAAAGATAGATTGATCATATTTAAGATTGAAGCATTAAATAATGGTAGGACTTCCTTGAGCAGCCTGGCAGGAATGGGGTCTAATAAACATGTTGATGGTTTGGATGAAGTAACTAATGAAAATAACTCAGACAGAACAATCAGAGAGAAAGAGTCTAACCAAATACCGGCATCACTGAAAGCAGCCAAAGATAACGATACATCTTTGGGATGGTTATGAGTAATTTTTTCTCTAATAGTCAAAATTTTGTTAGCAAAGAAAGTCATGAAGTCATTACTAGTTAAAGTTAATGGAATACTCGGCTCAATAGAGCTCTGACTCTTTGTCAGCCTGGCTACAGTGCTGAAAAGAAACCTGGGGTTGTTCTTATTTTCTTCAATTAGTGATGAGTAGAAAGATGTCCTAGCTTTACGGAGGGCTTTTTTATAGAGCAACAAACTCTTTTTCCAGGCTAAGTGAAGATCTTCTAAATTAGTGAGACGCCATTTCCTCTCCAACTTACGGGTTATCTGCTTTAAGCTACGAGTTTGTGAGTTATACCACGGAGTCAGACACTTCTGATTTAAAGCTCTGTTTTTCAGAGGAGCTACAGCATCCAAAGTTGTCTTCAATGAGGATGTAAAACTATTGACGAGATACTCTAACTCCCTTACAGAGTTTAGGTAGCTACTCTGCTCTGTGTTGGTATATGGCATTAGAGAACATAAAGAAGGAATCATATCCTTAAACCTAGTTACAGCGCTTTCTGAAAGACTTCTAGTGTAATGAAACTTATTCCCCACTGCAGGGTAGTCCATCAGAGTAAATGTAAATGTTATTAAAAAATGATCAGACAGAAGGGAGTTTTCAGGGAATACTGTTAAGTCTTCTATTTCCATACCATAAGTCAGAACAAGATCTAAAGTATGATTAAAGTGGTGGGTGGACTCATTTACTTTTTGAGCAAAGCCGATAGAGTCTAATAATAGATTAAATGCAGTGTTGAGGCTGTCATTCTCAGCATCTGTGTGGATGTTAAAATCGCCCACTATAATTATCTTATCTGAGCTAAGCACTAAGTCAGACAAAAGGTCTGAAAATTCACAGAGAAACTCACAGTAACGACCAGGTGGATGATAGATAATAACAAATAAAACTGGTTTTTGGGACTTCCAATTTGGATGGACAAGACTAAGAGACAAGCTTTCAAATGAATTAAAGCTCTGTCTAGGTTTTTGATTAATTAATAAGCTGGAATGGAAGATTGCTGCTAATCCTCCGCCTCGGCCCGTGCTACGAGCATTCTGACAGTTAGTGTGACTCGGGGGTGTTGACTCATTTAAACTAACATATTCATCCTGCTGTAACCAGGTTTCTGTTAGGCAGAATAAATCAATATGTTGATCAATTATTATATCATTTACCAACAGGGACTTAGAAGAGAGAGACCTAATGTTTAATAGACCACATTTAACTGTTTTAGTCTGTGGTGCAATTGAAGGTGCTATATTATTTTTTCTTTTTGAATTTTTATGCTTAAATAGATTTTTGCTGGTTATTGGTGGTCTGGGAGCAGGCACCGTCTCTACGGGGATGGGGTAATGAGGGGATGGCAGGGGGAGAGAAGCTGCAGAGAGGTGTATAAGACCACAGCTCTGCCTCCTGGTCCCAACGCTAGACAGTCACAGTTTGGAGGATCCAAAAAAATTGTCCAGATTTCTAGAAATGAGAGCTGCTCTCTCTAAAGTGGGATGGATGCCGTCTCTCCTAACAAGACCAGGTTTTCCCCAGAAGCTTTGCCAATTATCTATGAAGCCCACCTCATTTTTTGGACACCACTCAGACAGCCAGCAATTCAAGGAGAACATGCGGCTAAACATGTCACTCCCGGTCTGATTGGGGAGGGGCCCAGAGAAAACAACAGAGTCCGACATTGTTTTTGCAAAGTTACACACCGATTTAATGTTAATTTTAGTGACCTCCGATTGGCGTAACCGAGTGTCATTACTGCCGACGTGAATTACAATCTTACCAAATTTACGCTTAGCCTTAGCCAGCAATTTCAAATGTCCTTCGATGTCGCCTGCTCTGGCCCCCGGAAGACAATTGACAATGGTTGCTGGTGTCGCTAACTTCACATTTCTCAAAACAGAGTCGCCAATAACCAGAGTTTGATCCTCGGCGAGTGTATCGTCGAGTGGGGAAAAACGGTTAGAGATGTGAACGGGTTGACGGTGTACACGGGGCTTCTGTTTAGGGCTACGCTTCCTCCTCACAGTCACCCAGTCAGCCTGCTTTCCCGACTGCACGGGATCTGCCAGGGGGGAACTAACGGCGGCTAAGCTACCTTGGTCCGCACCGACTACAGGGGCCTGGCTAGCTGTAGAATTTTCCACGGTGCGGAGCCGAGCCTCCAATTCACCCAGCCTGGCCTCCAAAGCTACGAATAAGCTGCACTTATTACAAGTACCGTTACTGCTAAAGGAGGCCGAGGAATAACTAAACATTTCACACCCAGAGCAGAAAAGTACGGGAGAGACAGGAGAAGCCGCCATGCTAAACCGGCTAAGAGCTAGTAGCTGCGCTAAGCTAGCGGATTCCCAAAAACACACAAAGTGAATAATGTGCAAATAATCCAGAGGTGATTCAGCAGAAGGAGTGCCCCAATCAAGGCACCAAACAGGCCATGAAGCAGCACAGGCAACGCACGACAACAGCGAACGCACGACAACGATGCTAAAATAAAATAAAAATAAAAAAAATAAAAAAATAAAAACGAAAGCGTTAGCAAGCTAGTTAGCTTGCCAACGCTAATGAAAGTTAGCTGATAAAAGTGCTCTGTCGCGATGTTTCGACCGTTAGAGGTCTTCCTTAGGCGTTGGAGCACAGTAAAAAAGTTAAAAAAAGTAAAAAGGTAAAAAAGTAAAAAAGTCTTGAAAAAGACTGTTAGTTCAAGTCCAAAGCAGCAGGTAGCAGTCTCTGTGTAAACAGTCCCAACAGAGAGCCAAAATTCTGATGCAATCTCACTCCGAAGACCAAGTCAGCAAAGTCCACGTTCCCTCAAAGCATGTTTCACAGAGAGAACATGATGTTCAGAGTGAACATGAAGTTCAGAGTGAACATGAAGTTCAGAGTGAACATGAAGTTCAGAGTGAACATGAAGTTCAGAGACATCATGAAGTTCAGAGACATCATGAAGTTCAGAGACATCATGAAGTTCAGAGAGATCATGAAGTTCAGAGAGAACATGAAGTTCAGAGTGAACATGAAGTTCAGAGTGAACATGAAGTTCAGAGTCAACAGGATGTTCAGAGTGAACAGGATGTTCAGAGAGATCATGAAGTTCAGAGACATCATGATGTTCAGAGAGATCATGAAGTTCAGAGACATCATGAAGTTCAGAGAGATCATGAAGTTCAGAGAGAACATGAAGTTCAGAGTGAACAGGATGTTCAGAGTCAACAGGATGTTCAGAGTCAACAGGATGTTCAGAGTGAACATGATGTTCAGATTGAACATGAAGTTCAGAGTGAACAGGATGTTCAGAGTGAACAGGATGTTCAGAGTGAACAGGATGTTCAGAGTGAACAGGATGTTCAGAGAGAACAGGATGTTCAGAGAGAACATGAAGTTCAGAGAGAACATGAAGTTCAGAGAGAACATGAAGTTCAGAGAGAACATGAAGTTCAGAGTGAACATGATGTTCAGAGAGAACATGAAGTTCAGAGTGAACATGAAGTTCAGAGTGAACATGATGTTCAGAGTGAACATGATGTTCAGAGTGAACATGATGTTCAGAGTGAACATGATGTTCAGAGTGAACATGATGTTCAGAGTGAACATGAAGTTCAGAGAGATCATGAAGTTCAGAGAGATCATGAAGTTCAGAGAGATCATGAAGTTCAGAGAGAACATGAAGTTCAGAGTGAACATGAAGTTCAGAGAGAACATGAAGTTCAGAGTGAACATGAAGTTCAGAGTGAACATGAAGTTCAGAGAGAACATGAAGTTCAGAGAGAACATGAAGTTCAGAGAGATCATGAAGTTCAGAGAGATCATGAAGTTCAGAGAGATCATGAAGTTCAGAGTGAACATGAAGTTCAGAGTGAACATGAAGTTCAGAGTGAACATGAAGTTCAGAGTGAACATGAAGTTCAGAGTGAACAGGATGTTCAGAGTGAACAGGATGTTCAGAGTGAACAGGATGTTCAGAGTGATCATGAAGTTCAGAGTGATCATGAAGTTCAGAGTGATCATGAAGTTCAGAGTGAACATGAAGTTCAGAGTGAACATGAAGTTCAGAGTGAACATGAAGTTCAGAGTGAACAGGATGTTCAGAGTGAACAGGATGTTCAGAGTGAACAGGATGTTCAGAGAGAACATGAAGTTCAGAGTGAACATGAAGTTCAGAGTGAACATGGAGTTCAGAGAGAACATGAAGTTCAGAGGGAACATGAAGTTCAGAGGGAACATGAAGTTCAGAGTGAACATGGAGTTCAGAGAGAACATGAAGTTCAGAGAGAACATGAAGTTCAGAGAGAACATGAAGTTCAGAGGGAACACGAAGTTCAGAGGGAACACGAAGTTCAGAGGGAACACGAAGTTCAGAGGGAACACGAAGTTCAGAGGGAACACGAAGTTCAGAGGGAACACGATGTTCAGAGGGAACACGAAGTTCAGAGTGAACACGAAGTTCAGAGTGAACACGATGTTCAGAGGGAACACGAAGTTCAGAGTGAACACGAAGTTCAGAGTGAACACGAAGTTCAGAGTGAACATGAAGTTCAGAGTGAACATGAAGTTCAGAGGCAACATGATGTTCAGAGTGAACATGGAGTTCAGAGAGAACATGAAGTTCAGAGTGAACATGATGTTCAGAGGGAACATGGAGTTCAGAGAGAACATGGAGTTCAGAGGGAACATGGAGTTCAGAGGGAACAGGATGTTCAGAGGGAACATGGAGTTCAGAGTGAACATGGAGTTCAGAGGGAACATGGAGTTCAGAGGGAACATGGAGTTCAGAGGGAACAGGATGTTCAGAGTGAACATGATGTTCAGAGGGAACATGATGTTCAGAGGGAACATGGAGTTCAGAGTGAACATGGAGTTCAGAGGGAACATGGAGTTCAGAGGGAACAGGATGTTCAGAGTGAACATGAAGTTCAGAGTGAACATGGAGTTCAGAGGGAACATGAAGTTCAGAGTGAACATGAAGTTCAGAGTGAACATGAAGTTCAGAGTGAACATGGAGTTCAGAGAGAACATGAAGTTCAGAGTGAACATGATGTTCAGAGGGAACATGGAGTTCAGAGAGAACATGGAGTTCAGAGGGAACATGGAGTTCAGAGGGAACAGGATGTTCAGAGGGAACATGGAGTTCAGAGTGAACATGGAGTTCAGAGGGAACATGGAGTTCAGAGGGAACAGGATGTTCAGAGTCAACAGGATGTTCAGAGTGAACATGATGTTCAGAGGGAACATGATGTTCAGAGGGAACATGGAGTTCAGAGTGAACATGGAGTTCAGAGTGAACATGGAGTTCAGAGGGAACATGGAGTTCAGAGGGAACAGGATGTTCAGAGTCAACAGGATGTTCAGAGTGAACAGGATGTTCAGAGTGAACATGATGTTCAGGGTGAACATGAAGTTCAGAGTGAACAGGATGTTCAGAGTGAACATGAAGTTCAGAGTGAACAGGATGTTCAGAGTGAACATGAAGTTCAGAGGGAACAGGATGTTCAGAGTGAACATGGAGTTCAGAGGGAACATGAAGTTCAGAGTGAACATGAAGTTCAGAGTGAACATGAAGTTCAGAGTGAACATGGAGTTCAGAGAGAACATGAAGTTCAGAGTGAACATGATGTTCAGAGGGAACATGGAGTTCAGAGAGAACATGGAGTTCAGAGGGAACATGGAGTTCAGAGGGAACAGGATGTTCAGAGGGAACATGGAGTTCAGAGTGAACATGGAGTTCAGAGGGAACATGGAGTTCAGAGGGAACAGGATGTTCAGAGTCAACAGGATGTTCAGAGGGAACATGATGTTCAGAGGGAACATGGAGTTCAGAGTGAACATGGAGTTCAGAGTGAACAGGATGTTCAGAGTGAACAGGATGTTCAGGGTGAACATGAAGTTCAGAGTGAACAGGATGTTCAGAGTGAACATGAAGTTCAGAGTGAACAGGATGTTCAGAGTGAACATGAAGTTCAGAGTGAACAGGAAGTTCAGGGTGAACATGGAGTTCAGAGTGAACAGGATGTTCAGAGTGAACATGATGTTCAGGGTGAACATGAAGTTCAGAGTGAACAGGATGTTCAGAGTGAACATGAAGTTCAGAGTGAACAGGATGTTCAGAGTGAACATGAAGTTCAGAGTGAACAGGAAGTTCAGGGTGAACATGAGTTCAGATGAACTGGAAGTTCAGAGTGAACATGAAGTTCAGAGTGAACATGAAGTTCAGAGTGAACAGGATGTTCAGAGTGAACATGAAGTTCAGAGTGAACATGAAGTTCAGAGTGAACATGATGTTTAGAGTGAACATGAAGTTCAGAGTGAACAGGAAGTTCAGGGTGAACATGAAGTTCAGAGTCAACATGAAGTTCAGGGTGAACAGGATGTTTAGAGTCAACATGATGTTCAGAGTCAACATGATGTTCAGAGTCAACATGAAGTTCAGAGTCAACATGAAGTTCAGAGTGAACATGATGTTCAGAGTGAACAGGATGTTCAGAGTGAACATGAAGTTCAGAGTGAACATGAAGTTCAGAGTGAACATGAAGTTCAGAGAGAACATGAAGTTCAGAGAGAACATGAAGTTCAGAGTGAACAGGATGTTCAGAGAGAACATGAAGTTCAGAGAGAACATGAAGTTCAGAGAGAACATGAAGTTCAGAGAGAACATGAAGTTCAGAGAGAACATGATGTTCAGAGAGAACATGAAGTTCAGAGTGAACATGAAGTTCAGAGAGAACATGAAGTTCAGAGAGAACATGAAGTTCAGAGAGAACATGATGTTCAGAGTGAACATGATGTTCAGAGTGAACATGAAGTTCAGAGAGATCATGAAGTTCAGAGACATCATGAAGTTCAGAGAGATCATGAAGTTCAGAGAGAACATGAAGTTCAGAGTGAACATGAAGTTCAGAGTGAACATGAAGTTCAGAGTGAACATGAAGTTCAGAGTGAACATGAAGTTCAGAGAGAACATGAAGTTCAGAGTGAACATGATGTTCAGAGAGAACATGAAGTTCAGAGAGAACATGAAGTTCAGAGTGAACATGATGTTCAGAGAGAACTGAAGTTCAGAGAGAACATGACGT